>NW_014577127.1:296164-313009 GCF_000485595.1 Priapulus caudatus | reverse complement strand
GTGACCGTACGTCGAGCCGTTTAGATTTGTGCCCAACTGTTGACGGACGGACGCTCGCACGGACGGATGGACGGACAGACGGACGGACGATCATGCGATTCTACAAGCTGCATCTGACTATGTCAGATGAGCTAACCAGGGTTACTGCAACATGCAGGTTTTGCCACAGAATTCGCTCGCGAATAAGATGCCAGAATTATGCACTGTAAGCAGCTGATTCATACACCTAACAACCATCCTGTAATTAGAACTTTGAGCATTGTCCTACTTGCCCGAGTGATGTGACTGCTAACGATATTTCGTTCAGGCTGAGTGAGTTTTGCGCAATACTGGGCCAAAACTGTCAAGTCCATTCCCAGCTAAAGTTCCGGTTCTGGCCAGAACTTAAAAAGTTGGATCTGGTGCACCCCTAATTAGAGTATTAACCAGAATGAATTAATGAATTGTAACTCAACAAAATAGTATGTATCGCAATGCACATATAATGCAAATGCATAAATAAAATAAAATTAGGAGAGAGAGAGAGAGAGAGAGAGAAGAGAGAAAGAGAACGAAAGAAAGAAAAAAGGATGAAGGAGATGGATAGGGAGAATATGAAAGATCAAGACTACATATGCCTTACTTCCTGTGTTAAATTTGTCATACTGTATTAATTATTTATTTAAACTTTCTTTGATTAGCCATTACACCAATTCGAATATTCATTGGGATCAACAAGGTACTGGTACCTAGTCATATATAAAGGTAAAGTGTATATCAAAATGTTATTTGTCCCAAGCGTCCTCAACACTGAAGATGCGCTGTGATTAATCAAATTAAGTAGGAATCAATATTTTTGAGTATTTTTGCCAGAGGATTATTAAGGAGTGTCGTAACCCTACCAGAGTGCAATTATAACGTCTTCTTCATCTTAGTTTAAGCAGCAAACTTCACTTCTGACGGCTTTAAGAACTGCCTATACAAATATGCCTATATGACAGTACACAGCCTGACACCCATCCATTACTGCATTAGAAAATTTTCTGTGACTATAAAAAACTGTTGAACAAATATGTACAAAATATACAATACTAGTAGTAGTAGTACATCTCAAAGAAAATAATTATATATTGTATTTTATTTGTTTTGTGCAGCATCCCAGCAATGATATTAGAATTTAAACATCAGTTTGCTGCATACACCGTAAACTTTATGAGATGAACAAAATAACATAGAGAACACTTAATTACTTATAACTTGGCAAGTAAGCAGTGTCCTAGCAGCACCAGCAGTGCATACCGGTAGTCGCCATGAGCAAGCCAGATCATGGCAGATGTTTGATTACCGAGGCTATAAATGCATGTAGGGTGATCTTAACGTAGACACGAGCTAGTCATTGCAGTAGTAGTAGTAGTAGTAGTACTAGTAATAGTAGTAGTAGTAGTTGTAGTAGTACTAGTAGTAGTAGTAGTAGTACTAGTAGTAATCGTACTAGTGGTAGGCGTTAGTAACGCTCAAGGGGTCGTTGTCGTATCAGGTACTAGATATGTACCCGAGGTACATATATGTATACACAAAGTGTACCAGACTTGCACTACAAAAGTGTACCCTAACTCTAACACTAACCCTAACCCTAAACATACCTCATATAAAAATATAAACATAATACTAAACAACCTAAAACTACCTCCTAATTATATAAAAATATAAACATAATACTAAACAACCTAAAACTACCTCGGGTACATATCTGTAGTACTAGCCCGACCAGGCTGTGCGACGAATTGTCTATACAGCCTGACACCCTTCCATACAAAAAACCTATCACCTCTGCAGATCTAGATGAATAACTCTGTATGTCTCAAATAAAACTATTCTATTACCACCTTTGACTTGCCTTGTTTGAAATATGAACGTTAACTCACAGTTGTCCTGCTTCTAAACTAGAATGTATCTATTAATTCATGGTATAATCTCTAATTCTCACAGCATATCAACTTTCCAATCAGCTTTACCCGCCATGTTTAGCGAGGCACGGAAAACCCGAAACGGAAAAGACTCGCTAGAAAATACTACAGAAATAGTACAATAGCTGCACAATGGCTCTCACGGCAATTACACACCAAAGCAAGTGAAACGATGTTCACAAATGTCTGGGCCATTTGTAAAAACCTTAGATGACATGTTCTTGGATGTAGGGGTGGTTTACATGAGGACCGCAGATCGTTTAATTTCCTTTGTTCGATCCATTGCGGATTTTAGACACAGTCGGAATGATAGCAAACATGGTGGCAAATTCATAAATTTGGTTGCATTCGTCTCAAAAAGTTGCTGTAACCCCGTAAGTACCCAGCGCATTGTAGCGCACTGATGGTTACAAGAAGGTGGATGTATACTGATTCATTTGGTATATCACATGTGAAGTGTTCTTAGGCGATACTTGGCAAATAAGACAACTACGTGTTTAGCTGCAGCCAATGTTTGAAACGGTATTCTCCAAACTTGGAATCTGCACAATCTCGAGATTGTGCAGCGATTGTGCTGCCCAAACTGCGGATTCCCTAGTTTGGCTGACCAATCTCGAGATTGGGCAAACTGAAAACAGTTGGTGATTCAACAACCGCTCATAGCGAGTGTGGTGTGCGTGGTGCAAACTAGGAAGAGATTTATCTCATATTAAATCTTATCCAATTATTTATTATAATCATTTAATATTTATACAAAGGTGCCAAACACATTGAGGAAAGAAGGTACCCGATATACGACCTTATAGTTATGATATAACATTTGAAATCCTAATAATCATATGTTTGTGCAAGCTCTGTTTACCTCTGTTTGCCCAATCTCAAGATTGGTTGCCCAAACTGCGGATGCGCTGAAATTCCAAGTTTGTGCAAGATTCCAAGTTTGGGCACAACAGCAATACCGTTTCTTGGAGCTACTCAGCCTACTGTACTATAGTACCTGATACGATAACGACCCCATCTGCGTCAGTAACCGCTATCGGCATACTATCGCCGTAACACTAGGCCTAGGTAACACTGACAGTTTTGTAGCTCCAAGAAACGGTATTGCTAGGGTTAGAATACCTTTGTGTATTGACGTTAGTCACACAGCCTGGTCGGGTTAAGTTTTGATGATAAAAACTTGTGAAGCACCCAGGTCGGAGGTAGCTTATGTTAACTATACACGGTCACTTTTACTCACCAAGCAGCAGTACTGTGCTAGTTTCCGCAATTCATGTAATAACGTTCAAAACTCCTCATGTTAGAAATAAATGAGTAATTTTCGTAGCAAAATATTTACATCTAAATAAGACGTACCTTACTACAACACTCTCACTGTCTCAGTAAACACTAACAGGAATCAGGAATCCATCAAAGAATGACACGTGTCGCCATCTCTCTCGCTGTGTCAATCAATGAGCATCTCGAAGATGCTCAGTTGTTATTATGCTTTGAAAATAGTGAAAATCAACAAAAAGCTTTGCAAAATCTCAAATATCTGGAATTTATTCTCCAACACAGGCATGTATTGTAGGCCAATGCTGTTTAATTAAGATTATACGTCTTGATACTTATCTATGTTTTTAAAAGACTGCGCTGACACACTCATTTTGATTAGTAATAGTATGTGCTTGTTGGTCCGTCTTCTGTTCTGATCTTTTATTATCTTCTGGCTGCGTGCGTAAATCTAATAATCAGACTCACCATCTAATCGTATTATTAATTAACATAGACCCTCGAAGTGGTTCAGTAAGATTGACTGCTACACGTGTATTGTACTGGAAATGGCGTTCTTATGTAAATACATGTATGCTAGAAGTGGTCCTACTCCTAGTATTGTTCATACTCATACTCTACTTCTACTTCTACTTCTAGTAAGAAGTAGAAGTAGAAGTACTCATAGTCATACATACTCATATTCATGACTCATAGCCTTAGGGTCTATGTCCCCCAGGTTACTGCCGGAACTAGCTCTAGTACTATAGCTCGCGTTCATTAACTGCCGCAGTTAATGAACGCGGTCTATAGTACTAGAGCTATGCCGGAACGTACCCTGGGTACGGTCCGGTATACCGGAACGTATCCTGGTAACTATCTTATATGGTTAGGGTTAGGGAGTAGGCGTAGGCAACTTCCTAGACTCGTTAGTGGAGTAGGCGAGGTACGGTCCGGCATATTAGATAGTACCAGGGTACGTTCCGGTATACCGGACCATACCCAGGGTACGTTCCGGCAGTACCTTGGGTGACATAGACCCTCTCAGCCCTAGTATTACTATTAGTAGTACTAGTACTAGTACTAGTAGTGCAGTTGTGCACATCCGTCGTCGCCTCACCCGTGATGAGTGGTAATACTAGACTAATTTAGTAATACTATTAGTGAGTATTACTAATAACTAATTACACTAATCTGACTAGTGTAAAAAACATAATTGTAATCATTAATATTTTGCAAAAGTGGGCCGAAAATTGAAGAGAATAGCAATTGTGTTTGAAAAGGTAGAAAATATGTTTACCTACTGTTCATGGCATATATATATATATATATATATGCAAGATGTATGAGCTGATATGTGAATGCAAGGAGGCATGTAATCATCGCTGTTATACATTGTGCTGCCAGATTAAAACCCCTATATGCTGATACACGAGATGGCACTAGTAACTCTCAATGTTAATTTAAGGTTTTAGTCTATTTAGTTATATTAATTTAGTATATTGACCTATATAATATTGCTTACCATAGCTCTAGTTCTTAGCTGGCCTGACTAAGTTCTACATCTGTTTCACGTCATATGAGCCTAAACAGGTTCGAGGATAGAAAATTATGTTTTAGATCTTTGCTTTAACGAATAATTACTATAAAATTGATAAACATTAATTGCATTAACTAATTACTTATTATTCAGATATATTCAAAAAAAGTATTCAAACGTATTCAAGAAACTACACAATTTGCAATTGAATAGCAGCTGTTTGCTAAGTAATTCAGGTTACTTATTTGTAAACGTTCACATGATTTGTAGAGTCTGTGTTGAGTGTATAGTTTGCTAGGTAGTTTGTGTTGAAACTATCACGATACTTATCAGATTGTGAAGGCTGTTTTATGATATGGGTCATAGCATGAGCTATTGGTATCGTCCCACCCCTTGAAGTACTCCTTGGAAAGTTTTACCCTTTTTTAATGGGAAACATGTTGAGATATTTTTTATTTATTTACTAATAAAAAGCTGAAACAAATCATATGCAATTGTTGTATTTGCTAACAGTATCAAATGGCAACCCCTGAAGAGAATATAACAGAGGTTTCTGCTTCGGGTATTTTAGCATTGAAAACATGAGACACTTTATTTGCTAAAATCTCTCTGTATTTATCACATTATGTGCTGTTTAAACTCAGACCAAATTTTTAGTTGACCTATTGATAAAAAACATTAAGTCTAGTTTGTAAGGTGACGTGACCTGAAATTTGACAAGCTGTTATTTTTTTGGCAATAAAGTTATATACACTTCTAAACAAACCAAGGTCTAGAAAATCGGGAATAGTGTAGATTAGCTAGCCATATTGCATGGACGTTCTGGCTTACACTTGTTCAGAGCCCAATATGTATATATCTAATCCGTACTGTTGAAGAATGCTAGAATAACTGACCTTGTGTCATAATAATAATAATAATAATAATGTCAAGTAAAAAAGCCGTTTATCAGATTTATAGACAGACACTACAATATTATGAAGAATTTCAAACCAGTTTATTCGTTTCAAGCAAACATTTTATGAAAGGAAATCATGCGTTTTCAACCCGTAACTTTGTAATTTTAATGTACTGTTTGTTAACATCTGGGAGTTAATGTAGAATAACGATCGTTTGTGTGATGATGGTGATCAAATCCTCGTTATTTTTTGTAATGAATGTTTGGTGGTGCCAGGTGTAATTTTTCTTCTTGCCATTTGCAAAGCAGGCGACATATATGAGTAAAACCAGGACTGTTTCATTATACTGCAATAATTTGTATAATTAATATTGGGTTCTGAGATGCAGTATATCAGTTTATTATATTAATTTATGCCATTTTCCTTTCTTTTGCAGAATTGAAGAGAATCAATATATAATTCACCGATGCTGGTTATCCGAAAAGTTGCATCTGCAGAGACGATGAGTCTCCGTATTTGTTGTGGACACATGTATCATTGACACATGACACATCAGAGAACAGGGTGAAAAATTATAAACGACGACGATGTGTGAACGATTTTTATCCCCGTCGACAATTTGAGCTGATTTTAGTCGGTGCCGTGTCTAGCTTATTCCATCATCAGTCAGGGATGTCTGAAACCATTGACGTGAAGCCTGTAGTGGGAGACACTTGTGTCCTGAACCCAGCCGGTGTCGATGTAAAGCCACAGATGATGGCAGTCGTGAAGGAGGAGGTGATCGAGCAGGTGAACCATGTCGAACAGGAAGGTCTGAGTGCTCTACATCTGTTGAGCGATGCAGCAGATGCTGTGTCCAAATCGGAGATCACAGCAACGATACTACAGTCTGATATCCCTGATGGTGGAACGTGCAGTACAACCCAGCCTAATGGCACAGCAGGAAAGGCAAAGAAGCCTGCGAAGGTTCGAGTTAGGAAGTCGGTCGGTAAGAAAAAGACTGAAAGTTCGATTAGTAGTACCACCACAAAAAAGACTAGTGGTAAGAAAAGGGTAGCGAAAGTGAAATCCCAAGATGCTAGTACTTCCAAGCAAGTCTGTGTAGCAAAGGAAGACAACAGAAAGAAGAGTTCTAGTGACAGCTCTGGGAAAAAGATTAAGAAGTCGAGCAATCGCAACAACTTGAGCAAAGCTTGCGTGCCAGCGAAGGCCAAGGAGGTGAAACAATCGACTGCTAAAAAGCAGGAGTCCGGTAAGGTGACGAAGAAGAAGGCAAAGACGAAAGCGCCCAAGGCGACCACCTCGCCGCCGAGCGACCCGCTGGTGCTGCCACCACGCCGCGGTAGCGTCGACTCGTGCGACTCGAGTGTTAAGGATGCGGCGGCGGCCGTCGGCGCGGCGACCAACGAGCGTCGGCGCGAGCGTCTCGTCTGCGGCGAGTGCAACAAGCAGCTGAGCACGCCCGTGACGCTGCGGCGGCACTTCGCCGCAATGCACCACTCTACGCCGTTCTTCCGCTGCCGCGTGTGCCGCGCGAGCTTCTTCCAGCGGCGCGACTTCCGCAAGCACGAGGCCGGGCACCAGCGCTGCGGCGTGTGTGCGCACCGCGTCGCCGACCGCGTCGCGCTCTTCGCGCACATGTCGTCGCACGCCGAGCAGCTGCCGTTCATGTGCGCGTACTGCGCGGCTTGCTTCCGGCTTGCCGCGCAGCTGCGCGCGCACGTCGCTGCGCTGCACCGGCTGCAGCCGAGCTTGCACGTGTGCGGCAAGTGCGACGCCGCGCACGAGTCGGGCGCCGCGCTCGAGCGGCACGTCGCCGCCGCGCACCCGCCGAGCCGCGTCGCGCTAGAGGGCGCCACGTACGGCGCCAACATGGCGCGCGTTGTCGGCCTCGACACGATCGAGCACCTGCCGTACAAGTGCGGCAAGTGCAGCCGCGGTTTCCTGCGCGGCGACACGCTGCGCGGACACATCGCCGGCTTCCACCGCATCACGTGCCCGTCCGAGCGGCGGCTGCACTTCGTCACGATGAGCTACCGCAAGCGTCGCCTCCAGAGGGCAGGCGGCGCGCCGTCGTCCGGAGACCCGGACGCTCGCGGGAAGGGCAAGCGAAAGTTGGCGGAGATGGATCCGGAAACGGGCCAGCGGAAGCGCGGCCGCAAAAAGAAGGTGAAACTGGATGGCGGCACCGAGGACGGTCGAGTTGCCGCCGCGAAAGAGGTGAGTGCGAAGTCTCAGCATCGACGGACGTCGCACGCCGCGCGCACGACGCCGCGCTCTGGTCGCAGCAGCGGCGGCGCCTCCTACAGGTGCAGGAAGTGCGGGCGCACGTTCGTTGCGCGGCGGCGGCTCTACGTGCATGTGCTCGGCCACCGCGAGCAGCGTCGCCGCGCGAGCCACTGTGGCGTGTGCCGGCGCGCGTTCCGCCGCGCGCTCCACCTGCACCGGCACTTCCAGCTGCACGCCGACGCGCAGCCGTACAAGTGCGAGGCGTGCACGGCCGTGCTCACCGACATCTGGCAGCTGACGGACCACATGGCCGCTGCTCACTTTCCCGCGTCGGCGGCGAGCGCGCAGACGCACGCGTGCGCGACGTGCGCAAAGCGCTTCTTCAACCGGCACAGCCTGCAGCGGCACGCGCTCAACCACAAGGCCGGCCGCAACTACGAGTGCGACGTCTGCCGCATGTCGTTCAGCACGGCGCGCGCGCGCCACGTGCACGGCTTTGTCCACGAGCCGAAGCACATCTGCGGACAGTGCGGCGAGGGCTTCGGCTACCTGTCGATCCTGCGCTGGCACGCGGCGTTGCGGCACGAGTGCAGCACGGTGTGCCGCGACTGCGGCGCCGCGTTCAGCAGCCTCGCGCAGTTCCGGCGGCACCGGTACGCGGCGCACGTGCGCACTCGGCAGCACGAGTGCGCGGCCTGCCGCACGTGCTGCTACTCGCGGTCGGCGCTGGCGATCCACCGAGCGACGACGTGCGCCGCGACGGCGAAAAACTGCGAGAACTGCGGTCGCGCGTGTCGCAGCGTTGCGCTGTTCGCCGTCCACTCGCGGTGGTGCCGCCGCCGCCCCCTCGAGGCGACGCCCACGGGAAGCGCGAAGCCACAGGAGGCGAGCGGCTGTCAGATTGCGGACCTTGCTAGCAGCGCTTTCGCTGCAAAGGACGAACACACTGAGATGGTGATCGTTGCGGGCACCGATCCAGAAACTTCTCGAAACGAGCAGAAGCCGCCGCCCGGCAGGAACCGCTGGCCAATCACGCAGGTGTCGCGCTCGATACAGAAGGAGAGCGGACTGGTCGTCTACAAGCAGTTCGTGTGCAAACTGTGCGCGAACAAGTATAGCTCGCAGTCGGGTGCGGTGCGCCACATAAAGAACATTCACGGCGACGCCGTCCAGCATCTCATCGACAGTCGACCCGCTCGGGATCCTGCCCGGAAGGTGGAGCCACCTGCCGACAAGAGCGCGCAAGAGGGACCAAAGCCATGTATTGCGCCGGCAGGGAAGGAGAGGAAGCCAGCAGAGGGGGAGAGGAAGCCAGCAGAGGGGGAGAGGAAGCCGGCAGAGGAGGAAAGGAAGCCGGCGGCGGCGGAAAGCGAGAGGCAGCCGTTCGTTTGCGCGCTGTGTGGCAAGGATTTTGTCACCGACGCTGATCGGGAATCTCACTGCCGAGTCGCGCACAAGACGAAGTTGACGAGCCACGGCGGAGTCGACGGCGCGGCGGTCGAAGGTCACTCGAGCGCGACGAAGCTGTCGTCGGCAGGTCATCCGCTGAAAATCCCTCCGAAGGTCGTCGGCAGTCACTACGAGTGCAGGCCGTGCAACGAGCGCTTCTTCAGCGTCACAGAGCTGCGTGACCACTTGAAGACGGCCCGGCCCCATCAGCACGAGGATGCCGCCAAGTGCCGCGTGTGCGGCAAGAAGTTTCTCTCGCCGAGCATACGCAACCACCACATCTCGGTGTCAAGCTGCTGGCGCACCACTACTGTCGTCGAGTCAGTAGCGAGTAAGGTAGAAGCCGGTGCTGCAGCAGTCAGCCCGTCGTCCACGAGTAAGGCAGCGACGAGGAAGGCAGAGCCCGCCGCAGCAACGGTCGTTTCGTCGCCAAATAAATCGGTTGTGAGTAGGTTGGAGCCTGGCGTGGCAACGAAAGTTCCGTCTGCAATCAAATCGCTCTCGAGTAAAGTGGAGTCGGGCTCAACAATGAACGTTACACCTGCAAGTAAATCTGTGGCGAGTAAAGTGGAGCCGTACACTGCGTTGAGAGTAGCATCGATGAGTAAATCGGTTGCGAGTAAAGTGGAGCCTGACACAGCGTCAAAAGTTCCGGCAACAAGTAAATCGCTGGCGAGTAAAGTCGAGCCTCACACAACGTTGGAAGTTCCATCCACAAATATACCGGTGGTGATCAAAGTGGAGCATCACACAGCGCTAGTTGCATCCACAGATAAAGCGGTGGCAATTAATGTGGATCCTATCAGAGCCATGAAGGTCCCATCCACAAATAAATTGGTGGCGCGAAGGCGTGCCTGTGCATTGCCAGCTGAGGTTCAGAAAGTAGAGAATCACGTCAACTCCAACGTTAACGATGCACCACCAGACAGTGATGCCCGTGTATTGCGAAGAGCACGTGTGAAAGTAAAGTCGCCGCCGGCGCCACACGGTAAACGAACTCGTGCTTCTGTTCAGGCACAGAAGCAACACAAACTCTGTGCTGAGGGAGATGACAGTAGCGCGGGCACGGCAGATCATTATCTGCTCGGTGGATCGAAGCAGCGAAACTCGAGTGCTAATCTGCACGGAGAACAGTCTAATTTTACTCACGATAACTCTCTGAAGAGTAAACCGGTCCAGGAGTATCCTAGCGGCAATGACTGCAAGCAAGATGCCAGTGCTCGTGATACATCTGATGAGCAGAAACAGAACAGCACTAGCAAACATCCGTGTGAAAGTCAGTGCAATAATTCGCAACCAGCCACTGTACGACAGAGGCGTGGACGGTCGAGGAAGTTGAATCAGAAAAGCGATTTTCCGCCAAAAAAGAACTTTCCGTCAAGGAGAAAGCCAGCCACAACTAGTCGAAAGGTAGTAATCGTGCCAGATGCAGAGGTTTGTGACGATAATGCGGGTTTCCATGGCAATGACAGTGTCGTGTCTCTGGTTGTGAATTCCTTGGTCAACCAAGTATTGCTTGAACTGGGAGAGCTAGAGGAGAAAGCTGCAGTTGTGCAGAAGTTGGATGAGGATTACCAAGGAAGAGAATGCGATTCTGTCCAGGCAGCTGCTTCATCGGCCGAGCCAAGTCAACTCAGGAAGTCGAGGCGTGTGGTTAGGAAACCATATGACGAAGCTTTTGTGTACAGCAGTGAGGTGAAACAATTTTGGACATTAGACGGTAAGCCAACCGATACTAAGAAGCCAAGCACCGACTCGGGCGGCTTTCAGTTCACAGTGGACTCCTCCATGAAGCATATTGCAGGCAAATGTTCGGAGGAAGTCGTTGTGCAGGCGGCATCTGGCGTGAAAAGCGTGCCTGGGAGAAAACGGGGCAGACGAAAGAAATGTAGCGATAGCAACACTAGCTGTGATTTACAATCAGCACCAGTCGAGACTGATCTGAATCAGGATCTTGAGAGTGCAAAGAGCGGTAGGAAGCCAAGGCGTAGACGTACCGACAACAAGCCTGCCTATACCAAGAAGCTGCGTTCAAGATCTACAGGCAGTGCCGCGAACGAGAAAAAATGCCCGGGTGAAAAGCGTAAACGACAGCGCGCGTCAAAACCTTTTGCTTCTCGACAGCAACTATTGGCAGACAGAAAACGAAAATTACGATCTGACAAAAAATCCGACGTGGGCAACAAGACTGCTAGTGAGGAAAGACCCAAGGTGCAGCCAAAAACAGAGACAAATGTGTCCAGTAAGGGCAGTGCTAAAGCACCACGAAAACGCAGAGGTAGAGGCAATACCAGCGATGAAGCATCTACTTGCGGGGAAGCAGAGTTCGTTACGAAGTCGAGGAGAGCTCACGCATCGAAACCAGAAGGAGGTGCTGCAGCGATGACTCGTGACGGGAAGTCCAGAACACAGGCTGGCAAGATGACACGTAAATCTGTCGATGAATTGATCACGAAGGATGTAGTGACTTCTAAGCGAGTGAGACGAGAAATCAAAAAACCAAAGTTGAGTAAAGACTTTGTTTATGACGACAGCTTCGTTGCCCTTTCCTCCTCCGATATGCAACAGAATTCCTCTGCAGCTGAAACCCCTACCTCGCAAGCAAGCGACTCCGTTGAGCGCATAACCATAACTGCAATAGTCCATGCTGCGCAGGGACCGACAGACATGAGTCCACCTGCGTCTAGGTCAGGCCGCATGATAAGGCCAAAGCGTTGGGATAACGACGACTTTGTGTCCGATAAAACCATGAGTCAACACATGCTTGCTATCATAAGTGGCGAGGCGACAAAATCGAACTCGGCTCATCTTGTATCCGGCGATGAGAGCCCTTCAGCAATAGACGATGCAAAGCAGAATAAACTGAGCCCTCTGAAATTGAAATTGACGCTCAAAACAGATGGCTCGTCTAAAATTCCAATGTACCAGGTGGAGGGTAGGCATGATGAGCTTATGGGAGAGGAACTCGCTCCTCTCACGCCCGACTTGGACAACGAAGGAGAACTAATCATAGACATTGACGCGTGGGGCCAGGAACTCGATAAACTCGAGAGAGAGGAGGCGCGGTTGGTCGCGTTCAGGAAAGACGATCAGAGAGACGCGTTTTCGTCAGACGACAGGCAGAGCGAGGCGACCAGCAGCGACAAGCCCGCGTACGTGTCGCTGGAGCACGACTACGCGGGCCCGCGGCGCAGCGCGGGCGACGCCGACGCGGCGTCCACGCGGCGACCACCAGAGGGCGCCCTGGCCGCAGACGGCGGCGGCGCGGCGGCACGCTTCCGCTGCAGCCGCTGCTTCCGCAAGTTCACCGACCACCGGCGCTACCGCAAGCACGCTAAGCTGCACTTCCGGCGGCCGAACCTCGAGTGTGACCTGTGCGCGGCCGAGTTCCTGTCGCGGCGCGAGCTGAAGGCGCACCGGCGCACGCACAAGGAGCCCGCGTGGCGCTGCCACGAGTGCACGCGCGTGTTTGCGTCGCTGCGCAAGCTGAAGCGCCACCTGCGCGAGGACGTGCACGCGAAGAGTCGGCGCGTTGCCCTGGAGACGGCGAGCGACGACGAGCGCGCCGCGCCGCTGTCGTTCCCGTCGACGGCCGACCAGGCGGTCGCGACGATCGTTCCCGGCGGCGACAAGGCGAACATCTGCACGATCTGTGGTGCGGCATACGTGACCCTGAAGGCTCTGCAGGGACACATGGACTCGCATGCCGACCAGGCAATTGCCAGCATTCTGCCTGATGGCATGGCGACCAGCTAGTCAGATAGCCCAGCGTCGCAAACAATAATGCACTTTGTACATATTTGTATGTAGAGTAAGTAGACTTGGTGGGTTTGAAAATAATCAGGAACCTGGTATACCACATTGGAATCTCACCTCAAAATGCAGCTCACAATTTATATGAATTCTGCAGTACCTCCAAGGTTACTGCACATATATTGATGTAAAAGTATATAAATCAGCAAACATGACATTTGTCAGAAGAAATAATAATCATGCTCTTTACAAATTTCGCCCCTTCATGTTATCTTAGACAAAGTGTAAAGTTGGTGGTTAATTAACGTGTTGGGACAAAGAGCAGTGTCGCGTTATTATAACGTAGTGTAGACTGAGTAGGTGTTTATTTTATATACTGCATATAAATCATACGTATCTGAACGATGTCTCATCATGCCTTTTGATAGTTTATTATTAGTTTTTTTGAAAGATTACTTTTATGCATAAAAGGCATGTGTGCAGTTACCTGTGAACGTACCTATATTTAGCAGTAGTTTGCAAAAGAAATATCGGTGTACATGTAGCCTTTGTGTATTTGTGTAAGCATTCGTGTTTATATGCATAAATGGTATAAGAAGCTTGGGCAAAAGGATGGGGAAACTACAAACATGAATCATTTATTATGTAATGTTACGGAACTTTACACAAAGTCTTTTATTAATGATATATACTGACAGGCAATTAATGTATCTCTGGCACAAACGACTGTGTAAAAAAGGCTTTTTACGTTAATTGTAGTATGCTATACAAACAGACGCATTAGGTTAATTATGAAATCTGGATTAAGCACCAAAATTCAGTCAAATTGTTTTATGTTAAAAGATAAGGATATTGTACATCTTTAGTGTGTGAACGTAGGAGAAATACAGATGGTGGGAGATCTGGAACCCCGTGTGTGGTGTAGTTAGCATCGTGAGATGTGAGTGAGATGGTTATTTCATAAGTTCCCTCAATATTGTAAACTAATTAAAAGCTTGCGTTATAGGTGTGTGTGCATGCATACGTGTTTTAAAAGTGACGCGTCGTACGTGTAAACAGGATGTGGCTAGATAAGAAGACAGGACATGCAGTCGTAGCATATTTGTCTGTAATATTTTAAAAAATGGTAGAAATGCGTGCGAATCGATTATCTGCGTATGGTGTCATACAATGATTCTATATGAACACTGTCAACAATACATCCAGCAGGTGAATTACTTTCGTATACCTTTGTAGTACACCTAGAAATCTGCAAACCCAGACATGTTTGATAAGTATTTAATCGTAACTGGCTAATGTTTTTACCTTCCTTCACCATGTATTGGACCTCGTATTGTTTATTTGAAGCGAGTAATTGTGCATTCTATGTTATTTTAGTGTGTTATTGTAAACCTGTTCATTTATGTTTTACGCTTTACAGTTGTAGCGGCAGTGTAGCAAGGGGTGAGGGTTTTAAGGGGCTACAGCCTCGCTACTCCGTCTGGGAAGCTAAGTTTGCCCAACGGGGAATATAGTGAAAAATTGAGGTCGAGGTGCTGAGTAGTGCTGCGCTACTCACAGTCACTTATGAATACAATCCGCAGCATGAATAGCTGGTTTATCTGTACATACGATATCGATTGATTAAATTACAATATATCAGTAGTTATAGATATAGCAATTATTTTCTGATAAAAACCTAAAGATGCCCTTTTGAGTTTCGGTATTTTGAAACAAAATTCAAACGTCCCAGTTTAAAAAGCCTTTGGCCCCCTAATCGCAATGTGAGTAGCTCTCCCGGTCGGGGACCTTAGCCCCACATCGTCCGGTACCTTTAGCACGTATCGCTTATTTAGTTAGCACGTATCGCACTCCGATCATCGGAGACCTAATTAGTCCATGTGTCGGCCAATCCTTGATGCCACCCCTTCGCTTATAGAGGTTTTCCTTGTACGTGTGCGTGTATGCCACATGTAACGAGTTATGGTCTTATTACTGTTTGTTACGCAAAATTATAGGTTTTTACAATTCGTCATTCAAATTTAATGCAGTTGTCGTTAGTTTCAATTTAGACGGTGTTAGTTGACAATCTACGTGTAAACTATTTTCTTTACCTTCGAAATCGTTCCTCGCATTCTTGAAGGCTGCAGACGTTTAGCCTAGTGTTTTACGCTCTGAATTAAGTTAAGTCGTTGTCAGTTCATGGAATTTTGTGAATAATTACAGAAAATATTATTTTTCAAATGAAACTCGCTTATAGGATTCGTTTTATGTGTGTTATGTTTATTCCTCTTTTTCGTAGTGCGTAACGATAACTATCCGCTAGGCTAGACGCTACGACAGTGGTCGAAGCGATAGAGATAGGGAGAGAAGAGAGAGGGACATAATGTATCATTATAAGCTCTTGATAGTGTGTGTGTGTGTGTGTGTGTGCGTGCGTGGCGTGCGTGCGGCGTGCGGCGTGCGTGCGTGTTGTTGTGTGTGAGTGTGTGTGTGTGTGTGTGTGTGTGTGTGTGTGTGTGTGTGCGTGCGCTGGCGTGGCGGTGCGTGGCGTGGTGTTGTGTGTGAAGTGTGTGTGTGTGTGCTGTGTGTGGGGTGTGCTGTGTGTGTGTGCGGGCCGTGCGTGCGCGTGCGTGGCGTGGCGTCGCGTGCCGTGCGTGTCTGTGTGATGTGTGTGTGTGTGTGTGTGTGTGTGTGTGTGTGTGTGTGTGTGCGTGCGTGCGTGCGTGCGTGCGTGTGTGTGTTTGAGTGTGCGCGTGTGGTGATGGGGGCGTTCGTCAGTGTGCCTGAGAGAGAAAGAGAGATAGACAAACAGAGAAAGAGAGGATAAAAGATACAAATGATATTTAGTTTATGATCCGTAGTATACAACAAATGCAGTAAACTAATGCAAATTTAGTGGAAAATGGAAAATGGCTGCTTTCGCAACTTTTCCTCCTGCTTGCACTATAGTTTGAGTGAAAGACAGCAAGATATAGACAAAGTTGAGGAAAAGATCGAGAGAAAGAACATAAGGGCGAGCCTAAGAGGGAAGGACAAAGGCGAGCAAGTGAGAGAGGAGGATGGGAAAGCGCAAGAGAGAGTGCGTGCGCGCGCGAGAGAGAGAGAGTACGTGCACGCGAGAGAGAGAGAGAGAGTGCGCGCACGCGAGAGAGAGAGAGAGTACGTGCACGCGAGAGAGAGAGAGAGAGAGAGAGAGAGAGAGAGAGAGTGCGCGCACGCGAGAGAGAGAGAGAGTGCGCGCACGCGCGCGCGAGAGAGAGAGTGCGCGCGTACGCAAGAGAGAAAACGAGAAATTAAGAGAGAGCGCGCATGCACACTCGAGAGACAGAGGGTGTGCGCACGCGAGAGAGAGACGGTGCGCGTACACGCGAGAGAGAGAGGGACGGTGTGCTTGTACGCGCGAGAGAGAGACGGTGCGCGTGCATGCACGCGAGAGAGAGAAAGTGCGCGCACGCGAGAGAGAGAGAGTGCGCGCGCACGCAAGAGAAAGAGTGCGCGCGCACGCAAGAGAGAGAGTGCGCGCGCACGCAAGAGAAAGAGTGCGCGCGCACGCGAGAGAGAGAGACGGTGCGCGTGCACGAGAGAGAGAGAGAAAGAGAGAGAGAGAGACGGTGCGCGTGCACGAGAGAGAGAGAGAAAGAGAGAGAGAGAGAGAGAGAGAGAGAGAGAGAGAGAAAGAGAGAGAGAGAGAGAGAGAGACGATGCGCGTGCACGCGAGTGAGAGACGATGCGCGTGCACGCGAGTGAGAGTGCGCGAATGCGCGCGAAAGGAAGTGCGCGCGCACGCAAGAGA
>NW_014577127.1:278355-294885 GCF_000485595.1 Priapulus caudatus | reverse complement strand
AGAGAGAGAGAGAGAGAGAGAGAGAGAGAGAGAGATTAAGTGCGCGCCCACGCGATGGAGAGAGAGACCACGCGTACGAGCGATCGAAAGAGAATGGTAAGAATGCCAAGACGTGCGCTCGGCCAAGCTATAGCTAATGTTTGTGCATGCCAGGTGTGTAATGGGGAACAAGGTAAGCGAGTGTTGAAAGTTTTTTCTTGCGTTTTTATATACTTGTATACACTTACATAACACTTATCTCCACACACAAGTATATATATATATATATATATATATATATAATACATGTATACAATACTAAATTATATAACTCAGACAATTTCGAAAATTACGTGGTGCATATTTTAATTGATTTATTCAACATAAGTCGATTCTCCGTAGTATTATTATGGTGATGCAAACATTAGCCAATTAACAAACAACTATATATTGTAAAGGAAAAAATGCTAATACTATAGATTGCGTGTGTGCGTACTTCCATCACCAGATGGCGCGCATCTACAAACTTCCACCGGCAAAATGGCGGAACAGATGAGAAGTCATGTTGCCACATTGTTGCGAGGAATTGACAGGTTGTTACTGAATTTTAAGCCACCATTTGATTTCTCGCGCACCAAAACTAGTATTACGTCGATTTTCTCTATATGTACACATATCACATAATAGTCCTATATACATGTAGTGTTTATAGTAACGCGGTCGTCTCTGAAATCTGAATTATTGACAGCAGGCTGTCTGTAGACTGACTGTAGCACAGCCACAGGGACTTGAGGCGGAAAAAAAGTGTTATATATATAAATAGAAGATTATAATTCTAATTCTATATATATATATATATATATAACTTCTATTTATATATATAACACTTTTCTTTTTTTTTCGCCTCAAGTCCCTGTGGTCTGTAGACTACTGTAGTCTGTAGTCTGGGCTGCGACTAGGGGCAGCGCGTCTCCCAAATCCGAAAGGCGCCAAATTATTATTATATATATTTTTTGAATTAGGGATAGGATTAGGGTTAGGGTTAACTGATTTTATTAATTGTTAATTAATAATGCGCCATCTAGCGGATCACTAGCTCGCTCCTGAGTCTCAGCCCTGAGTTGGACTTGGGAGAAGCGCTGTTCCTAGTGGCATTTCTGTAGTCTGTACCACGGCACAGGCACTTGAAACGTTTCAATAAAATATAATGCTATTGCTAACTAAATACGAAATCTATTTACCATCTACCAAATTCTTAATGTTTCTATACTCTCTTTCACTTATTATTGCCGACAGTTTCGTGTAAATTCCGTCCAAATTCTACGTCCAACATACGCTGCCTGCGGCCATTGCTCTCGCGGCTGCACTGTTGCACGCTTACACTTATAAGTTATATATATATATAGCAGGTAGGAAAGCTAGATACAATAATATAACCCAACAAGAGTAGGGTTACAACGCGTTCCTATCCTTTTGTGTGGAGGAACCTGCGGTTTGCTGGTGCGTTTTCAGAGACTAGAACTTCCAAACTGTATTTATTCTCAACACGAACCTTTCTCCGCTGTCTTGGAGCTTACTATGTATCACAATACTCTGTATTAAACTAATATAACCTGTTACAAAAATTCAAAGTGACGAGCGGCGAATATACTGAGCGCCATTTCTGTTGACCTGTGACGTACGCATTCCCAATGCGCATAGCGATCGGCAAACGCAGCGCCCTCTGATTGGTCGGTGAATCCGCTCTTCAAACCGAACAGGTTATATAACAGGTTAACTGTAACAGGTTATATTAGTTTAATACAGAGTATTGTGATACATAGTACGTCCCCGGATAGCGGAGAAAGGTTCGTGTTTAGAATAAACCCAGTTTGGAAGTTGTAGTCTCGAAAAACGAACCATAAAACCGCCCTGAGTGAATCACTCAGGGCGCCTCCACAGAAAACTATAGTACGCATTGTAACCCTACTCTTGTTGGGTTACATTATTGTATCTAGTAGGAAAGCGTGATCGCAAAATTTGTTCGACGCTCGCTTGATTTCACACTCACAGCACGAATACCACATCCAACAGCTTTCATCTTGTTTCTCTTTCAAGAACAGTGTTCACTTGTTATAAAAACATACTGTCTCTGTTCGTAACCGAGCTGTGTCACGCGAAATCACACAAAGTCTGACGAAATTCTCGCGTTCACGAACCTTGCCCTGTAATGTAAATGGCTGTCAGAATCAGGAAACACCTACCGGCGCTCTTCATGACCTCATTCTTGCGCTGCAACGTTTTTGCAACGTTCCAATGGCGAGGCTCGTACGGGAGTTGGAAAGCAGTGTGCCGCCTGCGCGCCGCCTATAGTCCATAAACTGGCACTCGCTCCCACCTCTCAGCTTAGTTACTCGATGGGTAATCGGGGTGGGAGCGAGTACCAGTCTATATAGCCCCCTATATGTCCCTCTGCTCTCATCTATGCATGAAGTGGGCGTGCGTCAACATAGGCATGTAGTTGCCTGTGTGATGTGAGTGTGATATACGGAAAAGCATTAAAAAATGTCAAAATTTGGTTAAAACAGCAAGTGAAATGTCAGGGTGGTTAATTGGTTAATGGTCAGGAATGGTTAATTTGAAATGAAATGAATAATTTGAATTTGAATGCAAAAAATGAACCATAACTTATAAAAGATGGCACTTAATACCAAACCCTGATGGGCTTTCTACAGCAATGTGTTGCCATTCAAACGAGTGTAAAATTAAATTATTTCGAGTTATAATGACAGAGAAATATCCATTTTATTTATACATTGGTTATTGTGGCAGAAATCGTTCTACTTTTCACAATAAACGACGGCCAGTGTGCAAAATGGTTGACTCTATGTGAAACATCTATACTGTGACATATCTATGACTAACTGAAACCATTCAATTGGTAAAATGTTCTGTGCATCTTGAGAAATTGTGAGAAATTACGAGGTTACTACTAGCAATTTTATGCGAAACGCACAACTGTTGCTGCGTACTGCATGACGGCACTAATTTACGAGTCGATAAACCCGGGCTATGGTACTGAGGTATAAATGTTATTTTCGTCTGCATGGCAATTTTAACTATCAGGCTACAATTAAAAAAATCTTTGTTTGCCCTCACCCGTGGAGGCTGAAAAGTTTGGGTAGGTAGGTAGACTTTAATTTTTTTTGAGGGGTTCTTTTTACAAATTCAGCATGGTGTCTACATGCTCAGGTGTGCTTGTGTGGAGGTACCTTTTATGTTGAATGTTTGTTTTGCTTGGTACATAATAATGTATCGCCTACAGATTTATATAATGTACAGTGATACAATTTGTGAAAAAAAAAGAATGAGAAAGATCAATAAAAATGTTTGAGTCGGCCCCTTTTTGGCGGGTCGGTCGGGTGAGGCAAACAAACAATATTTTTATTATGGACTCGATCACTGACAGTTGATGGCTGTAGGAAGGTTGAGGCTAATATATTCTGGCGTAATGAATACTGTGAACTGGTTGATTGGATCATGTCTCTGCCGTCATCAGTAAATGTCTGTTTAAAGGGCAATGGCTTATTGCACGTATGCAGCCAATCAAAATGCTCTGAAAGCTTTCATACATTGATATATGGAGAAATAAGCATGTAAAGTAGTGGCACCTAGTGTTAGTGATCGAATATGACTGAAAGTGAAAGTGGGAAATCAATGAAATTTTGCATTAAACCTTTTAAGTGTATCCTTCCTTAAAACTGAAAGTGTGTGGTGCATTGGTATATTACATATTGAGATGTGAGAACAATAGAATATACTTAGTTGTTCAATTGACTTTAATTATTAACCTGGCCTGATGCAATATTGTTTTTTTAGAGTAGTGAACGGTGACTTTCTAATATTAAAGCCTTGCACCCTCCTTTGTATTTATTCACTCATGATATCATGAAATGCTCATTAATTCTATTTATTCGATCAATGCAGATGTTATATGTCTAGGCCTATATATGAAGTACATGCACTATACAAATGTGTTGTGATTCAATTCTTCGAAGTTCTTACATGTGCAAGTGATGTTGTACAGTTTAAGGGAACTTGTTAGATCAGCTGTGTTGCTTTGGTAGCAATTGTTTATTCCTAACCTTACTTTGTTAAAATGGTTATCACCGCCTCTGGCACAACATCGCATAGCAGTGGGAAACGCTGCCGGTCATAGCAGTGCTGGAGGGGGTATTGTCGTGTGAACATGTCTCCAAGTGGCACGAGTTACTTGGGAAAAGTGTAAGAGCAGGATATTTCCCTTTTCAGAGCATCCCAATTGTGTGAATATTAATGTTGAAGAGTTGTAAATAATTAATATAAGGAACTATCACTTTTTAGGTATAACCCAGAAAATCTCCCAGCATTGGAAAGATATATTGGAATGCAGGCCAGAGAGAATACCTATGATTTGGAAGCAAATCTAGCCGTGCTAAAACTGTAAGTAAAGGCTGCTATTTTTCCGGAACTGCAAAAATGCATTCAGTTACTTATACATCGTGTACTTTATTATCTTATATCGTTGCCTAATCACTTTGTCAGCATTGCTCATCCTTTGAGGCTATAGTGTGCACGTAATTAGGTAAGAGTGATAAACACCTAAGCTCATTACATTTATAATTGAGTGTTGATAGCCAAATTCGAAATTACCACATAGAATGTGATAGTAGTTGTTGTGATGAAATATGCAGTTTACTGTGCATAAAAGAGTTGAATGGTTTTATGTTGGCTGAATAACTAGTTGAAATAGTAACTTTTGCCCAGAATATTCTAAATGTAGAGTATCACTGTATCCATGGTTAAAACTTTGAAATGCAGCATGTCACAGTCAGTAATCATCTCATCATGTAAAAACGTATTATTGATAAACTTAGACCCCTGTCTATATAGGATTGTTGACATTTCCATTGATTGACAGTTATGCAGTGAAACCATCGTTATAGAATAGTCACTTGTCTATAAGGCGTTTTCCTTATGCATGACCTTTATTACAGGTTTGATGGTATAGTTACTAGTTATATAAATTTCTTTATATTTTAAAATATAGTATCATAATTATCAGCTTACTGGAGTGACTGCTGCTATTAGCGTGATTCAAGATTTATGGATATTCTACTGATTTTTGAAATTCTTAGTTTTAGATGGTGATATGATAGTTTATTTCTATTTTCAGGTACCAATTCAACCCAATATTCTACCAGGCATCTGTCGCTTCACTAATACTTCTCAAGGCATTGACCAACCTTCCGCACACTGATTTTGTCTTGTGCAAGTGTCTCATGGATCAAGTGCATTTGGAGGAGGAACCATCACAGCGAATTCTTCTGCTGTCAGAACTTCTAGAAACGTGCAAGTTTAAAGAGTTCTGGGTAAATTGCTTGCATTCTTCAATAAGTGTTTTCTACTTTTTCCCATGTATTTTTTTGTATGTCTCAGTTTTTCGTGAAGAATTGATGTAAGAATGACATTATTTTTGGGAAAAAAAAGTGCATTACTTCTTTCAAGTTTGTCTGAATCGTGGGCTGTCTTTGCATGTGGAGAGATGGTTCAGTATGTACTTCGCAGTGTCTCTCCTAGTAAAGGTGCCATTGGTCTGTGGTGGAATTGGGTTGGCTGGTAATGGGGTGCATTTGCATTATGGTGCATGCTGACTATTTTGAACAGTTAATGAAGTATATCACATGGAATGAAATTTAACCACATTTCAGTACAATCCAGAGACATTTCTAGTACATGATATTCAGACTTATGCTAGCCGCACAATATCCAACCCGAGCACGATCGGGAGGCTTACGTCTTGATCGGGAGGCTTAAGTTTGGCTCGGGAGGTTATTTTGGCCCGATTCGAATTTAGAAATCGGGAGCGGATAGTGTACGAGGGCTTACGGCGCGACTCGGATAGTGTGCGTGGCCATCCGACCCGACGCCGAGCGCTGAGGAAAATTGACCAATCACAGAGCAGTGCCATGGGAACCGCAGTCTGTCAAAATGGCGGGAAAACACTCTCGACGGTGGGCATATGTTTCCATGTTCCGGGTTAGGGTTGGAGTTAGGGTTAGGGTTAGGGTTTTTGCATCCTTCCTTGATATACGGAGTCTGATGCGGAAGTTGATATGCGTAGTATGGAATATGACCATGCGCAACCACCAGCACCATCAGCAGGCTGTATGCATTCAACTTCGGAGATAGCCGAGTTCGTGCGTGACGTACAGTGACGTCACGCGAATACTCTGTTTCATGGAAACATGCCGACCACTCCCGACCCTTAGTACACGCTAAATCCGCTTGGAACGCCACGAGAGTGCCATGGTTTGCGCCAACTTTGAGTCGGACAGTGTGCGGGGGCCTCCCGATCGATCGGGAGCGGGTCGTATAGTGTGCGAGGGCTTAGTGCTGTGCACAGTGCAACATCGTATAGTGTGCGGCTAGCATTAGACATACAGTGAAATTTTCGTGCGATTTAAAAACCAAATTATTTGAACTTTTGTTACTAATGTAAATGAATTGATTCCCTTGTGCAGTGTACGATATACACATACAACGTTTATTGATATAGTATGTGTTCAAGCCTGGTGAACGTATGTTGTACGAGATTTTTTTTAATAATTAACAAATTTTACGTAGTAAGTAAGTAGTGTAAAATAGACCACCTTTTAAAATTTTATTTTATTTTTCTTAAAATATGCATTTACATCTATATATATCAGGAGTAGATAAAGGGAAGGAGTGTGACTCCAATAAACAAGGGAAATTCGTCATTTACTAGCCTTATAATACCTACGATTTACTACGCGTAACTCATCCAACTGGGAGCTCAAATCGGACACAGTACATTCGACCATCATCGAGTACCAGATCGTTTCCTCGTAGACACCCGCAATCCGGAGATACAGACTAAAACATACGACACGATTCTCCAATCTTTGTCCATTAATCAACCGTAGCAATCGCCTATGATTCAGACAAAAGGCAGCACGATTGCCCGGCGTGCCCGCTGCCGCTGCTTTGGCTCTGTTGGAAATGTGGAACGTAGCGTTTGTGGCTCGCGAGGAGATTGGACATCGACGCAATCATAGACGAGCTAATCATGACCTTTTGCAGCTAGTATGCCCCCCCCCAACCGCAATCAGCAGCAGCTCTGGCGGCTCAGCCAGCGTGTATAACGCGTGATATAAACAATACGTACTGTTACGTGCAATACGTGCGTACAATATACGTGCTGTTAGGCTCCTGCTCACGTGCAGAGGTTCGTGTACACGTTGCTATGACTATATTGCTGTCACTGGTCATGTAAATAAATAGTACAATAATAAATAAATATAATAAATAGTAAATAAAACAACTCGGGTATAGAGAAGCAAAAATGTTTATGAGCAAGGACACCAGACGTGTGAGGTCGCTGTCTATGTGCTCAAGCAACACGACACGATCACTGTGGTCGAGAATGCAGCTCTTCTCGAACACTGCTTCTAATGTTTAGCTGCTAATGCTGGCACGTCAGGTGTCTTTAACAGCAGCACACACTTTCTTAATTTCGGCGTCTGTCAGAGCTACGATCTTTCGTGGTGTTTTTCGTCTTCTGTCTTTTCTGGATTATTCTTACGCGGTGCCATGTTGATATTTCACTTATCGCATAGATACTAACCGAAGTTGGGTTAGTATCTATGCTTACCGGCTCTAGCGAGAAACAACAGAACAAACAGATGTTCCGCTGTCGCTGCAGCGGCTCCAGGTACAGCATACAGGCTACAATAGCACGCCGCCGTTGCGTCTATGATTGCGTCGATTTCCAATCTCCCGCGAGCACAAACGCTACCGTTCCACATTCCAACAGAGCCAAAGCAGCGGCAGCGGCACAGCCGGGCAATCGTGCTGCCTTTGTGTGAATCATAGGCGATTGCTACGGTTGATTAATGGACAAAGATTGGAGAATCGTGTCGTAATGTTTAGTCTGTATCTCCGGATTGCGGGTGTCTACGAGGAAACGATATGGTACGATTGATGGTCGAGATGTACTGTGTCCGATTTGAGCTCAAGTTGGATGAGTTAGCCGTTAGTAAATCGAAGGTATTATAAGGCTAGTAAATGACGAATTTCCCTTGTTTATTGGAGTCACACTCCTTCCCTTTATCTACTCCTGATATATATCCTTCAATGTAGGAGTAGTTTCTCTCTCATAACCTAAAGTAGCTCACTTTGTGTTTGGTAAGCAACTACCTTGTCGTATTAACAAGACAGAGGAGAGAATTTGCATATGAATCTTTAAGATCATACCATGTATACGCAAATGTATCGGATGGTTTATTTTTTCGTTGTCATAAATACATAACTTACTAGCCGCGTTCACACGTAGCAAGAATCGCGGTATTTAGCGCTTCACAACGAGGCAAAAATACGAGGCCCAAGAAATACGGTATCTAAACAGATCCGGTATTTCCATGTAAATACGAGGCTTCCCAGACCCCGAATAATTTGACGTGCTTGAGAAATACCGGATTTCTTTTAGACCGCGCATTTCCTCGTGTGAACGCTATAATACCGGATTTCTGAGCCGCCGTATTTTATAGACTGTCTGGCGCTCGACAGTTCCAGTGTAACGCAAGTGGAACTGACGAGGTATACCAGTCTACGTATTTTATCGGCAGTTGGTGCCATTGCATTGTTTATTTTGCATTGTTCGCTGATTGTTAAGCAGGCCGCAGCTCGCAAATACCGTATTTCTGGAGCCGCGAATCAGCGTGTGAACGCTCGGCCGCGTATTTGTCTCAGATACGTATTTCGCAAAATCGGTATTTCAGAAATATGAGGTCTCGTGTGAACGAGGCTAGTATCTGACTACCTAATCTGTAAAATATTTTTTTCTAGCGCGGAAATTCAAGAAGATCCAGATTACGACAGCTGGTATCACAGGATTTGAAGATTCAATACGAAAATGTAGGTGTAAATATCACATCAGTGGAATAACCTCACTTTGACATTTGTTAGTGTTTCCGCTTTGTAAGTATCTTATTCAAAACAAGAAACACAACTCGCCGTGATTCTGTCTGTTTTCTGTAATTGCTAGTGCAATCTTGATTGTACATCGCGTGACTCTCTTACTAGCACCAGCAGAAATTGGTATTCAATTGAAAATGCATGGAAAAGCCATTTTGCCAGTTTTTTAGCTCATCTGACATAGTCAGATTGCAGCTTGTAGAATCGGTATGAGTGTGCAGCCGTGCGTCCGTCCGCCGTGCGTGCGTCCAGCCGTGCGTGCGTCCCTCAACAGTTGGGCAACAAATCTAAACGGCTCGACGTACGGTCACGATACTTCGGAACGTGGGGGTAAACCGAAAATGATTGGGATGTCGAAAGCTGGGGGTCAAAGGTCAAGAGGTGTAAAAGAAGGGGGAACATTCCCTCCTTAACTTAAGGTATAGGAGAAATCAGAATTGTGGCACAAATCTAAACGGCTCGACCTAGGGCTTGTAATAGTCGGTGTATATCATTATGGTAGGAAAAAGCCATCAACTGTGCTGAAATTGGAGGTCACAGTCAAAGATCAATGGGCACAGGACAGATTTTTACACATTTTCTGAGGACATGGTCTGACGGAGCGATTGAAAAAACTTTTTTGTTTTTAGCAGTGACCTACAATTTTATTGGCTTTATTGAAAGGACCATTAAAATGTACTTTCGCTTGACATGCGAAGAGTAAGTGTCGGATAATCTTTTTGACCCTCAAGAGGAGGGTTAAACATGGATTTGTTGACTGTTAACAAAGACTGAACTGCTTTTGCTATTGTGGATGTCAGGCTACAGTTGCACAGTTCAATTGCAAAGGCAAATGTTTGTTGAACAAGGTTTTGACGCTCCTTAAATCATATTTATTTTCTAAGCAGTCTGAACTAGCACCTGTATTTAGCACACTGTAATGAACCCTGAATGCTTGCGTGGGTAGCAAAAACATGGGGGCAGCCTATTATGCATGCATGGGTTAACTGGCACTATTCTAATCATAATTATTGCCTGGCAACTGCAATGCAGATGTGTTAACTTCACAGTTGAGCGAAATTCTCGCCGCCTGATATACTTGATTCAGCAACTCAATGGAGTGAGTTATCATGCACGAAGGGTGATGCACTATTTGATTATTGATGACACTTGCACGCGGCCATCTCGCGGCACTGCCTTTTGCTACAGAGCCCGCTCCACCCGCCCCT
This sequence comes from Priapulus caudatus, assembly GCF_000485595.1. NCBI lineage: Eukaryota > Metazoa > Priapulida > Priapulimorpha > Priapulimorphida > Priapulidae > Priapulus > Priapulus caudatus. The sequence continues at coordinate 284,683 of NW_014577127.1, read as the reverse complement.
CCCCCCACTCTCCCCCCACTACCACCCACTACGCTGCGCGCTCGACGCATATTCATGATAACATGTTAATATAGCGAAGTCATTAAAGGTTACACAGCTGTATCTTTATTACTGTACTACCGGTATAGCAAAGCTAGCTATCATAGATTTGAGATCTGTATTAGTAGTATCCTAGATATTGCCTGAGCGCGAAAGCGGTGGCGCGAGGGCCGCACTTGATTCGGTGCCAGTGAGTTTATCAGAAGAATACCCGCTACAGTAGAGTCCCTATATACAGAGAGTTGCCGCCATGACGAGTCGGAAAAAATAGGGCACGTGATCGCTGCCGGCATGTTGTTTCCAAATGGATCAACACCGCTGCCGCTTAAAGTACAGCGCTGTATGGATACGCTGTACAATGCGTCCATAGTAATTAATTAGACTAATCGTGCTTCAATATAACTCAAGATTTACAGAGATTATAGCTAAGATATTGTCTATGTGTATGTGCTAGATTTATAGAACTGCAAAACAAATATTACAGCTGCGAGCGAGTGGAGAGTGGAACGCATTTATCTTGTGAATTACAGTTGTCATTATTCTTCCAAAATGACTAGCTGCTGGTTTTACACTAAGAAAGTGTACAATTAAGCTATCATATGCGCGCGAACGATTTGAGTTACTTTTCTAGAAATCTAGATAATCATAAACACACATGTTTATCCATGATCTCTGTGATTCTTGAGTTTATTGAAGCGCGAGTGGTTTAATTAATTAGCAAGTGTCTACGCGCGGTATCGCACAGGCTAATATACGCACGGCTATTGGGCGGTAAGAAAGTGTACAATTAAACTATCATATGGCGCGAACGATTTGAGTTACATTTCTATAAATCTAGCTACACATAGACACATGTCTTAGCTATAATCTCTGTAATTTTTTAGTTTATTGACGCACGATTAGTCTAATTAATTACTACGGACCATTGTACAGCGTATCCATACAGCGCTGTACTTAAGCGGCAGCGGTATTGATACATCTGGAAACAACATGGCGTCAAATCCTGAGTTGGCGCAACTCTCTGTATATAGGGACTCTAGGCTACAGTACACGTCAGTTGAGCGCTGTCGCTCTGCGGCACTTGTTGTATTTAAAGTTTATCGTTGTTATGTGAAGGGCAGCCATGGCCTACTCTGCTTGTGGCCAGATGCAGTCATGATTTCGTGTAATCAATATTTTGCAGTTATCTGTCATGTCGTTGGAATCACATACCAAACTATTGAGCGAAGCTTGCTGCAAGATCTTCTGGGTGGAATATCTGGTAGGATGCATTTAATCATTTCATTGTGTTAGTAGCAAAATAGCCGAAGGCATGTTAGATGCATAACTATTTGGATCTTCTACACTAGTCATAAATATTGTTTAACATCTCTTATCTGTATGTAGATAACACTTGCTGTAAATCTACAGTGTAATTGTAATAGCATTTCTGAGTGAATTTTTGTGATTCTACGATTATTAGTTCAGTTTCAAGTTTGGCTGTCATTAATTTTCTTGTTGTGATAAGGCCAAAACAAAATATATGCGTGGTTACCGTTACATGCCGAAAAAATAGGGTAGGTAGGGAAAACTTTTTATTTTCTTGAAATATTTTATTTACAAACCATGTCCGAAGGATGTGCGTTGTGCCTTTTGAAGCAGGAACTGTCCAATTCATATTTTTTTTTTTTTTTTACTTTAAAGAAAATTGACAATAAAATGTTTAGGGTTGCTGGAAATAAATAGGGTCGGTCGGGAAACCGTAACCACACCTATACTTTGTTTTGGCCTAATGAAACCATGAGCTTTTCAACTCAACTAAGTAGAATAGCTTGCAGATGAAATGGAAATTCCCAATATGATTTTTGTGTGATTTTTATCGATTTGATACTATTCATTCTGCCGGATTTCTTTGGGTGGTATCAATGATTTTTTTAATACTTGTTATCCTGCATTTACCAATTTTTGACGAGCTCATGCTGTATAACATGTATAATATATAGATATCTTTAATGTGGAATTTTATACATTTTTCTATTTTGATGAACAGATGCACAGTTGAAACAGTGGATGACAAAGTATGGGTGGAAGGAAGGTGGTAACCATGTGTACATAGCCAATCAAGAGGAGAACATCAAGACTAAAAACATTACTGAGAAAATCGAATTCGAGCGTGAGTACACATACAGTTACACATATAGTGAACCTGGTTTGCATACATGTGCTTCTATTTGCTTGAAGAATTCAAGTGAGAGCTATGATAACAGATTTTTCAACTATATTTTGTAAATTGGGTAACGTTTTGTCAATGATTGTTATTAGTAACTGTGATTGCCAGTTGTCATGTTTTATAACCTTTGATTACTTTTGTTATTTTTAGATGTTGCTGCAATCATGGCCATGTCCAAGTGAATCTATCCATCTCGTCCTTCTCCTTATTTCATGTAATAAATACTGTAGCAGGAGATGCAGTTTCAATAAAATATGCCATTTTGTCAGTCTATGCCATATTGTTTGGTTTTCACAAATACAAATATCTTACATGTACCTAATGTTGATTCCATGTTAAATAGAGGGGCTTAAAAATAATGCTATCCTATTGTAAAACTATACATGTGCACGGTGCTTTTGTAACTAACCTAAAGTGAGAAACAAGGACATTTTGCTTTCAGGTATTCAATGAACTAAGAACTGTTTCTCAGCTCTGTCAGAATCATAGATATCACATATACATGTATATATGATATCTATGGTTGAAGATGGGCAATACCTTTATAATAATCCCTTGCATTGACTGAATGAGTTTCCACAATGCATATCATCTCCATTTACTGTAATGCATAAAACTGACTAAAAGATAAGTCGTGCTGCTTGGGTGTACAAATCATGGACATTTATTCAGGTGTAAGTGTTGATTTCACACCACACAGTTTTGCATACATACATGCAAGAGATAAGATATAAGAGCAACTATGAACATTTTCATTGGTGATTATTGCTAACAAAATATTTAATCCTTCATTAGGCATTCGTTATCATGGTGCTTTGTTCTGTTAGGTTTCAGTTCAGTTTATTAATACAGGTTTTTTTTACTATAATTGCCAGTGTACACATTTGTGATGGGTTTATACATCCATTAATAGTTTCATTCTGTCACTGACATGTATAATGTTACTTAAATTTTGTTTCTGGATGAACATCAACAAATATCGGACAGTGTAGTCAACTGGTGCGCATGACTAACCTAAAACCAAACCCAAACTTATTTCGCAGCTTGTGAGATGCTCTGATGCAGTAGACACACTCCAAATTTGTAAGGCATCTAATAAACGTTTGACTGCATAATAACACTACTTCTACTTGTCATGTGCTCACGATAAATGAGACCACACTTCTTTTTACACCTCAAATTACATGTATTTTATAGGCCCTCGCCACTATCAGCATTGTAAACTATTCCTCGAAATTGTACAATGTACCGCATTGTAGGTAGGAAAAAACTTAGCTATTGTAATGTCCGCTACACTCGCTTATAGCGTGCAAGGTGGTCTTTTAAGTCATTTCTGAGAACAAAGTTCTGTATAAGCCACGAATTACAGTTACATTTATCACAGAGGTATCACATAAAAGATAGACATTAACAAAAGAAAAACTTAAATTCTGTAGACCTATACATAATAGGTTAATATTCACAACAGGAGTCAAACACTGAATAACATACACTTGAGCTTTCAAACAAATATACAAATATATCGACTATTACATTAGATTTAAATATAATTTAGAAATTTAATATATTGATTATTTTGTTGTGACTATTTTATACAAATGGTGCAGTTCATATTGTATCACAGAACATCGTGTGGTGCAAGGCTCATATCTCGTAAAATTAACACAGTCTCACTCTTCATGTCACTTCTTTAATTTGATATACACTGAGCCACGATTATTCATAGTTGGATGTTTTTATTATACATTATTTATAATAAATTATCCACGAACAAAGCGATGGTATCTGTATATGCTCATAAAGTATGTAATTAAGTGCCCATAAAGTATGTAATTAAGAGCCTATAAAGTATGTAATTAAGTGCCCATAAACCCCACTTATGTGCTTTTGATATGGCATAACAGGATCGTGTGTATATGTCTTATTACACTCGTTAACACTTGGTGTTTTAATACTTGCTTGCATTGTTTCTTGTGCGTCATTAGTCCAGTTATTGTATCGGTATTTCTCCGTATGTCAGATTTCATTTTGTATTAGGTACCTTAGCATTTCATTTCTATTTCTTTTGGATTGTGATTGCAGTAGTTATTGCCGAAAATCACAGTCACCTCGAAATATATTCGATACTATATATACAAATTAAGCTGTTATTCTAATTTTACACGGTATGATATTTTAATATCACCTCTCTGCATATAGTCCCTAAAAAGATGTGATCCGCGTTTCTATCTCATTCAATGATAATTTTTCATATTCAATATAACGACACTATAACATAATTATTTAAACAAGTAAATAAATGTACACAAAAGAGCATAGCATAATACTTATATTAGTATCTAAGTATTATCCTCTCTGAAGTATATATATATATATGGTATCAGGACAAATACCCCCCGGACAATTACCCCCCCCCATGCCATTCACCCCCAGACAATTACCCCTTTGACAATCACCCACCCGGACAATTACCCCCAGGACAATCACCCCCCGGACATTTACCCGCCGGACATTTAACCCACGAACATTTATCCCATTACGAACATTTAGAGGAGGAGTTAGAGGACGACGGAGAAGGTAGTGGAGGAGGAGGAGGTAGAGGAGGGTGCAGGTGGTTGTTGAGGGAGGAGGGGAGAATGTGATGGAGGAGGAGGAGATTACGCGTAGTAAATCGTAGGTATTATAAGGCTAGTAAATGACGAATTTCCCTTGTTTATTGGAGTCACACTCCTTCCCTTTATCTACTCCTGATATATATCCCTTCAATGTAGGAGTAGTTTCTCGTCTCATAACCTAAAGTAGCTCACTTTGTGTTTGGTAAGCAACTACCTTGTTCGTATTTAACAAGACCAGAGGAGAGAATTTGCATATGAATCTTTAAGATCATACCATGTATACGCAAAATGTATCGGATGGTTTGATTTTTTCGTTGTCATAAATACATAACTTACTAGCCGCGTTCACACGTAGCAAGAAATCCGGTATTTAGCGTTCACACGAGGCAAAATACGAGGCCCAAGAAATACGGTATCTAAACAGATCCGGTATTTTATGTAAATACGAGGCTTCCCAGACCCCGAATAATTTGACGTGCTTGAGAAATACCGGATTTCTTAGACCGCGCATTTCCTCGTGTGAACGCTAAATACCGGATTTCTGAAGCCGCGTATTTTATAGACTGGTCTGCGCTCGACAGTTCCAGTGTAACGCAAGTGGAACTGACGAGCGTATACCAGTCTACGTATTTTATCGGCAGTTGGTGCGCATTGCATTGTTTATTTTGCATTGTTCGCTTGATTGTTTAAAGCAGTTCGCAGCTCGCAAATACCGTATTTCTGGAGCCGCGAATCAGCGTGTGAACGCTCGGCCGCGTATTTGTCTCAGATACGGTATTTCGCAAATACCGTATTTCTGGAGCCGCGAATCAGCGTGTGAACGCTCGGCCGCGTATTTGTCTCAGATACGGTATTTCGCAAATCCGGTATTTCAGAAATATGAGGTCTCGTGTGAACGAGGCTAGTATCTGACTACCTAATCTGTAAAATATTTTTTTCTAGCGGGAAATTCAAGAAGATCCAGATACGACAGCTGGTATCACAGGATTTGAAGATTCAATACGAAAATGTAGGTGTAAATATCACATCAGTGGAATACCTCACTTTGACATTTGTTAGTGTTTCCCTTTGTAGTATCTTATTCACAAACAAGAACACAACTCGCGTGATTCTGTCTGTTCTTCTGTAATGCTAGTGCAATCTTGATTGTACATCGGTGACTCTCTTACTAGCACCAGCAGAAATTGTATTCAATTGAAAATGCATGGAAAAGCCATTTTGCCAGTTTTTAGCTCATCTGACATAGTCAGATGCAGCTTGTAGAATCGGATGAGTGTGCAGCCGTGCGTCCGTCCGGCCGTGCGTGCGTCCAGCCGTGCGTGCGTCCCTCAACAGTTGGGCACAAATCTAAACGGCTCGACGTACGGTCACGATATTCCGAACGTGGGGGGTAAACCGAAAATGAGTTGGGATGTCGAAGCTGGGGGTCAAAGGTCAAGAGGTGTAAAAGAAGGGGGAACATTCC
>NW_014577127.1:260937-278330 GCF_000485595.1 Priapulus caudatus | reverse complement strand
ATACTGTATTTGTCCAGTGGTGGCACTGAGTATGGGTTTGTGAGTGACGACAGTTATGCCATCAAAAGACCGTGCTCTGGACAGGGCGACATATAGTTGTCCATGAATGAACAATGGTTCAGGGAGATAAAGACCGACATGATCTAGAGTCTGCCCCTGTCTTTTGTGGATGGTCATGGAAAACTTTGGTCTTACTGGAAATTGTCGGCGTCGTAAGGTGAACGGAAAGCCTGTGTCAGATGGACTGAGTGTTATTCGTGGTATTAACACTCTGGTGCCACTGTGGCGTCCGGTGCAGATGCGACAGTCGAGCACATGCGGCTGCAGAATCTGATGTTGCAAAATCATGCGTGTTCCATTTAGGAGTCATTGTGCTGGATCCAGGTTTTTCAGGAGCATGATTGGTGCATAGATTTTGAGGGTGAGGTGATGTGGCGGCATCCCAGAAGGTGTGAGAGAGTTCAGAAACTCTGTGGTGTAGAAAGCTGGCTGGTCAGTATCATCGACACTCAACACTGCTGTACGAATGAGGTTGGCCTGGAAACTTTTCCATTATCATATCATTAATGATGTCCACGGTGGCATTTTTGGTGGTGAGGATCGCTCTGGAAAACCAGAATGAACTGTGGTGCTGATGTGCTGGCATATCTGGGTACGTACACCTGCTCAATGAGGTCTTGCAGAGATCTTTGTGGAAATTTCAGGCAGATAGCAGGGGGGAGTAAGACGATCGATGTCCTCTCCATCTGTGTCCGTGCATGTTGGCTAGCTCTACGCCATCACCAATGCGGAGGAGGTAATCTGAGAATGGGGAGTCTCTTGATGGTGCTGCTCTCATGTTAACTGTCAAATTGAGAATCTTCACATGTTTCCAGAGTGGTGATCTCTTGAAGCATGACTGGACTATGGTAGCTCTGTTACCATGTCTCACTACAGGAAGAACCTGGCGAAAGTCTCTCCTAAACACAATGATCTTTCCTCCGAAGGGCTTGTCAGATAGTGTGAGGTCACGTAGGGACCTATCAAGGCACTCCATGACTTGATTGTTGGCCATTGGTGCTTCATCAAAGGTGATCAGGCTTGCCTCAATGATAAGTTTGGCTATGTCTGTACGTGTTTTTTGCGATATTGCAGGTTCATGTTTATTGTATGGGGATGGGGATCTTGAAGGTGCTGTGTGCTGTCCTTGCGCGGTCCAGCATCTCATCTGCAATACCGGATGTTGCTACTGCAAAGACTGTCTTGCTCTGTGATTGAAGTGTTGCAGCTATAGTGTTATATGTAAATATTTTTCCTGTTCCACGAGGACCATCAATGAAAAGGACTGTATATTGAATGGTGACAGGATTGGCTGCAGCTGCTATAATCTTAATGTACACATGCTTTTGCTCAGCATTCATCAGTTCTATGTTTCGGGAGGCGTTTTGAAGCTCTTCTTGTAATGAAGATAATGTAAGGGCTCGGAGCAGATTTCAGCTTGACTGGCCTTGATGTGGTTGTGGAATACCTTTATAATTACAGAGGTGTTTCCCATGAGTTTGGAGGTGACTGTCAATGTCAAGCAGAGCAGTGTTAATGACATCATTGGTGGGATGCTTCTCTGTGTTTGAAAACATGCGGAATTTGAGGTCTTGACACAGCGCAGCTTTGTGTTCATTCCACAACTTTCCTGGTTCAGCAGGCTCTCCAATTGCAAATACCAAGATCATGGAAAATAAGTGACGGAGTTGGGAAGGCATCTCGGGTAGAGTTGCCTCATTGAGACAGGAGTCCCACCCTGTGTCACTTTCCAGCAGGCCCAGCCTGAGTGCTACTTCCTTGTATGTTGAGCCAACTGGGCCATTATCAAGGTTTCTCAGATCTGCGAAACTTGTCTTCCCAGGTAGGTGGGTGAGGAGTAGTCGGAGGAGTATCTCCCCCTGTGATGGACATGCTGTGTCCATCCTGTCTATGGTATTGCCAGCCTTCCTTCGTATCCACGGTGAGTTTCGAGCGTTCCATGTGTAGTCCTCAGGGAAATCGGTATAGAGGATGCTCCTTGCTTCTGGGTCTGTTTGGTTGTTTTTGCACCATGCCATCAGTGGGGTATCTTTGATGTTGGCCAGGGAGTCTGCAGCGTGCCCTTCTTTGAATATCACCTGCTGTTGACCTTTAGTGCGGAGAAGCAGCCGTTAGATATCTGGTGATTTGTCATGTAGGGAATAGTGGAAGATTCTCCAGCATGCTTCCTGTGGTGTGATGAATCTACCATCTACAAACTTCGTGATCTCATCAATAACATTGGGCTGCGAAACACTATTGGCAGTGTTTTGTTGCTGTGGCTGTTGATACCTCACATCTGATTTTATCCTGTCATTGCCCCTGTATACATACTTGTAGAGGTACTTCACAGTTCTCACAGAGTTGCAGATCTCTACATTGATGTGGGCATTAAACAGTGCTGCCAGGTAAGGGTTGTAGGGAACGACCCATCTGTTGTCCATAGGGATAATATCTGTTTGCCCATGTGGTCGTGAGACTGGTTTGTCTATGGAGCGCTGGTCATCTCTCCGACGGTACACTGGGTAACCATATTCCTTACTCAGTGAGACCTGCGAGAATTGCTTCGGGTAGCCCTTAGAGCATGTTCCATCTTTGATACATGGTGACCTGGTGTTCAGCGGTCCGTATGGCCCATGCATCATGTGGCTTGTTACATTTCTGTAGAGTGCCGGGTGGAGTTTCTTGTCTGGGATTTCTGCACAGACAAACTTGTCGTAGTCGTCAGAGTTTTTTTGGCTTGTCTTGTGCAGCCAGGATGGCCAGCATGTGGACACGTGGGAGACCTCTTTTTTGGAACTCGGTCACATGTGTGAAAGTAATGATCTTTGCCAGAACATGCTTTTTGGTCAGTTGATCCATCAGTTGCTTCAGCTTGAGCATGAAGACCCTGACAACGATGTCTGGTCTGTCAGATGCTGTTTGGCATTCAAGAAGAGCTTGCTTGATCTCGGGCCAGTTTGAATTGCATGTCATCGTGATGAACAGATCTGGTTTGCCAAATCTTCTGACAATAGCCATTGCATCTTGGTACTGTTGATGCATGAAGCTAGGCCTGCCGGAAAATATTGCCGGTAGGACAATTAACCGACCAATGTTCTCACCATTATAGTCTCTACTGTTTACACCATGACACAGACCCTGGTAAACATTGCGTGGAGCTTGTCTTGGTTGAATCTGTGGAATGTGAGTAGTTGTGTTTCGATCTTGGCATACATATCCACAGCGAATTGCTGGAATAGGCTCCCACCACGATGCACTGTGCTGAACTGTCCACGAACCATCAGTCTGTATGCATAATACTGCATTATACTGTAATTGGAGACATTGATGTGTGGATCGCAGGAGTTTTATGCCATTCTGCCAGCCAGTTTCGCCGCGAGGGAACAACAGCAGGTAGTGAAGTGGATCGTACATTTGGTGGGATTAGTCGATTTTTTAAGAATGTGTCCGCTTGGATTATCGGATGCTCTCCTGTATAGAACAATATCTCTCTGCCCTGGCTCTTCTCCACTCCCGGGAAGTATGATGGCAGTATCAGATGTTGTTGGTAAGTTATACCTGCGAGGGTCCTTGCCAGTCTCCTTCAGAACCAGGCGGACTTCGCCTGCTTGGTCTCCTGCCACACTGATGGCTTCAGCAGCATGCTTATACTCAGCGATATATGAATTGACATCATGGATCATGGTCTGAAGTTGTTCCTTGGTATTCTTCTGGAGTGACCCATTCTATTCCTGAGTTCGTGCTGTAAATCGTATATCAGAATCTGACTAAACTGTGGCCGTTCACCTTTTTCTGGTAATTGCTGTCCAGTTCGGTAGTAGACAGTGCCTTGGATCCGGAAGGACCATGGTGGTAGACCATGGCCTTGTACATGTTGTTTGTTGACACAGAGTGATGTGAAGGCCAGCCTAGAGTTGTAGGCTCTGATGTTTGTTCTGAATGATGTAGATTGTTTGTCAGTGAGTGTCAGCAATCTTCTGAGGACTTCTGGTGGATCAGATAATGCTGGCAGCTGCACCTTGCCTTGAGAGCAACATGTGGAGAACTTAGCGGTGTTTTTGCTGATGGAGCCTGTGTGTGTTCCTGTGCTCCACATGAGGGCGTTACATGCTGAGCAGGAGACAGTCATTGCACCAATATCAGTTATTTCTGGAAGACTGTGGCTTTCAGGGATGTAGTCATCCAGTGCACGGACGCCTCTGTAACGTGCAGTTATCTGGACAGCTGCGCGGTGGACATTCTCATCTGCATGATGCATTGGCAGCACTTTTGAAGATCTTGGCGCAGCCAGTTGGATTATCTTTGGTATTTTTTTGGTTGTCTCTGTGGTGAAATGTCAGGTAAGTGTCGCAGGTAGCAGCTATGTACCCATTTCACCACGGCCGCTACACTGATCCCCGCACTCTACCCCCACCCACTCCCACCTGTTTAAGAAAAAGTGGCCACTGTCTTTTGTTTTGATGAGGGCATTTTAGACTGAAGGGGAGACTGTACCCAAAAATTCATCTGAAATCATAAATGTCATTGATTTGTAAGATTTAATGCAATTGCCGTCATTGATATATCAAAAACCGTATAAAAGTTATACTTAATGCACCTTCTATCTATACTTCACCTGCCGAATGCCTGAAAATGACAGTAAAGAATATAACAACCGCCATGTTTTACAACATGCTTTTAATAATTTACTTGCATTGAGATATGAGTTTTTAGTGTAGATTTTTAAATGTGCTTAGTACACACTCAGGGTGATAAACTAACAGCGTGGCAAGTTTGGGGGGTCCGAAATCAACAAATGGCGGAATGCATAGGCAAAATTCGTTTTTTTAGTAGTATAGATGACACTTTCGACCACCTTGGGGGCCGTTGTCAGAAACATCATAAAGTCAATGCTAATGTTAAGCCTAATTTCTGACAACGGGCCTCTGGCCTTGACCACATTTCACCTATTGAAGTGATTCTAATACAGTCCAAGTGGAATTCAAGGTCAAGTCCACTCTAAATTATATCAGAATCATTTCATTTTATGTTAACTAGCTGTGATCTAGCCGGATGGTCAAAAGCTCAGTTCGTTTAATGAAGAACCATCAGTTTATTTAATTTGGTTTTATATTCTAAATTTGTACACTGATGACAGCAGGAGTTGCGCGTGCGCGAGCGCGTGCGTGCGTGCGCGTGTATGTGTGCGTGTGTGTAATCTAGCATAATAACTGATGAGCACAATTTAATTTTTTGCCTAAACTACACAACAAATTAAAAATATACAACTGTAAGGCATATAAACAAATTTCAATTAATTCTCATTAAAAGGTTTTCCCAAGTATGTCAGCATTTGACACGCCTGTTGCTTTCTGGTTGTGTTCAAGAGGAGGAAATATCGAATTACTATCACGTCTACCTCGAGACATAGTAGGGTGCTTTCCTTTGCCAAAACTGAACTCACTTCGTAGTGATTCCAAGTCCTCTTCTGGGTTCTCATCAGTATTATCCTTCAACCAGAGTGGAATGTCCGCCGTACTTTTGCTTTGCTTTGTAGACTTCTTTTCGCCCTTCAGATCTTGCAGCCAGTCTGGTGTAGTGGCGTCACGTGACGTTCCAACAGGTGGCAGTACGCGGGAGTGATCTCTCATAACCGGTGATGCATTACGTTTCGACTGTCTGCTTGGTGGAATTGTACTTCTGTTATCGTCGTGTCTCGTTAGCGTTGGTGAATACCGTGATGGTGTCATGGTGAGATGTGATTGCCTGCTTGGGTTATTGCTTCGTTCGTTTGGGATTGACAACCTCCGACCGTTGTTATCAATATTTCCAAGCGTGTTGCCAAGGGCAACATTATCATCAAATGTGTCGGTTTGCCAGTTTGCAACTTTATCGTGTACGTCCCGATTCGAATTCGAGTTGAGTCGAGCAAACCAATCATCTTCGACACGACCTTGTTGTGGTGTCATTATGCTGCTCATGTCGCCTGTACTTCTCCCGTGTCTACTCTCGGTAATGCTGCGGTGCACGTTAGGATCTAGGGTGTTCCTGTCTATTTGAGAAACGTTTGTGTCGACATCTTGCGTTCTTTCTAGTGATTCACTATCGGTGCCGTTTGATGGCTCACTGCCCATTTCAAATATGTCACCATGCAGTCGTTGATTTTCTTTCTTATCTTCATTTGCTATTACCCCACCATATGCGTTCCTTATGTTGCTACTACTCGTTCCAAATATGTTGTCATGTTCGTCTTTTTCTGGCATGTTACGTCTTTCTTCATCGGCCATTTCTTCATTTCTTTCGTCATTAGGAGGAAAATTGCCATAGCCTTTACTCTGATTTGCATTTCTTACATTGCTATTTGTTGCATTATTATCGAACTGAACTGTACTATTAATGACGTCATCATGGTTCTCTTCGTCCTCAGGTGGTGCTTTTAGATTTCCTACATTGTCTCTAAGGTCATCTAGGTGGGTTTGCTCTGTCGGTTTAGGCGATGAATCACCACTCTTGTCGTTATTAAATATGTGTTCTGGAGAATTTCTGTTCATCAAATATGGTTTGTCGCTCGATTCACCTTTAGCTGATACAGAGCGGCTATTGTCCTTTTCATTAGGAGTATCATTGCTGGCCACTGGTGCATAAATACTATTACCATCATCAACACGATCCTTTTTGGTAATTGTGAAATTTCCATTTTCGTTTCCAAATGTAACATGAGAATTTTCCGGTTCGTGAAACTGAGTGAATGGATAATTTCCACCAGCTTCGCTCGTACCTGGTCTTCCGCTTGATGGTAAATTACTGTTTTGTTCATCGTCGCGTGCGTTAGAATTTCCTTCCTCTTCAATGCTATTCAAGTTACGTGAAGATGGGAAACCGAGATCATCGGTAATGCTGTCAGATATGTGGTTGATGTCAGCCTTTTCCGTTTTATCATTAACATGGCGGCTGACTTCAGATTGAGCCCAGGTATTCAGTTTACTCAGATCTTCTTTGTCAGCACTATCGAAGAAATCATGATCATCGCGGAAATCAGCCGTATGTGGCATGTTTCTATTCTGGTTGTCACTACGCAAGAACTCATTTTGATTTTGTAAGTAGAGGTGTCCAGTAGGGCTGCTGTGATCTTTCTCAACTGCAGCGGCGAATTTGTCGCTTTGATTGACAGGCGAGGCGCGGAGAGAGTCGCCACCCTCGACATTTGGAATCGCTGGCTCTACGTCCCAGTGAAAGAGTGGTTTCGTGACGCTAGTGTTTAGCGAGTGAGGCGAATGGGTTCCGTAGCCACTCTCCTGGTTCGTGTATTCACTCGGTGGTCGCACGCGCTGTGAAGCGTCACTTTCGCTTTCCGTTTCAGAGTCGGTGTAACTTCCGCTGCTGCTACTGTCTTCTATGGTCGTTGCTCTGCTCGAGCGGCCAATGGCAGAGCTGCGTGGCTTCGCCGCCCTACTTGAGCGGGCAGTGTGGCCACTGCGTGGCCTTGCATCCATGTTTGAGTGGGCGCTGGGTGGCTGCTCAAGGTCGCCATTATGCGGCGCGTTAGCATCGTCAGTGAGTTCCGGTTGGACGACAACAGCCACTGCGCCGGGAGCATCGACGTTCTCGGCATGTGTTTGCGGCCGACTTTCACTGTCGTCCATTCCACTATCGGCCGGCGTGGTGAATTCGTAGTCTAAATCGTATTCGTCAAAGTCATGCCGCCTTGAAGAGGCTGGTTCGGATTTGGCTTCTGGACTGACTACATCATTGCGGTGCGTATGGGAGTAGGTTTTTCCTAATGAGCTGGTGATTGTTGCATCTGGCGACGCTTGCCACAGTAGGTCCATTGCCTTGTCGACGCGGCGAACGATTTCGTCTCGTTTACGTTCGCTCGTCGGTCCTGCGGTGACCGTTTTTATATCGACGAACATTTGCTGGATTTCCTCGAATTTCTCCTGTTGTATTTTCTCCTTCTGGTGCGCATGCGTCGTGCGCGACTCGAGGTGCTTGATTTTTTCGCCGTACAATTTCACCATGTTTTCTTCGTTGATCAGTTTGAATTGCTTCTCGCGCTGCAGGTCTCTGAAGCTCCTTCCCTTTAAGCCGACGTGGCACTTGTGCAGCACGCGCTGCAGGTTGTACGTCTGCGCCGTTACTAGGAGATCGACGCTGGCCTTACGCGGCATCAGACATTCCTCGCAGCGCCGCGTTACCTCGGCCATCTCAAATCGATCGGCCAGTTTGAGAAGAGCCAACACGTTCTTGTCTAGAATTGTGATAAAATTATCATGATTAGAAATCGACAGACTTGCTCGGCCCTGTGCGATATTGTAAGCATGCAGTTTACATTAATGTAGCTGCAGATGGCAGTAGCAACACTTGGGCTTGATCTCAGACATCTTTAGAGTTGAGTTGAGCAATGTTAGGTCTAATATGTTATATCGCGTGCCTTATGCGTTAGCAGAACAAGTTTAATTGTTTTCATCGTGACATCTATAAAATCAAGTTAAATAACATCTGTGTACTTATCCTAAACACAACTCCCCCAACATGCATGTTAAGTTTGGCTTTTTGCTAACCCATGTATAACAAAATAATATGCAACAAAATTTCGCGATCAGCGCGTTTAATAAATTTAGGTAAATGTCAGGAATTTCTATCATAATTCTAATTATCAGGGAAAATGAGAATCTTGTTACAAGGCTAAACGTAAAGAATAGACATGGAAATACATTTTATATAGGTAGCACGCGAATGGAAGCTACCGTGCGCCTTGTATTGTGCGGGCATAGCGACATAATATACGCAAAACGTAAACATCGCTAAGTGCTGAGAACGCACTTGAATGCACTGTTTAACATCTAGAGATTTTTTCGTTTTCTTAGCGAAGAATCTTATATCACTTCGATGATCGATGAAAGAAATCAAAGAGGTCCGAGGAAAAAGTCGTACAGCAAAATTGACGGCCGCCCTGCGCGAGTTTGTCAGGCCGTTATATCGGGCATACCTGTGACCTCGTCATCCGCCGCGGGAGGATAGATGACACGGAGCAGCTCGATGACGTGGGTTGACTTCGTGTTCTCCAGCTTTAACTCCTTCATGTCGGCGCCGCCCCCGCTGAACAGTTTCTTGAAATACGGTGAGAACATCGACAGCAGCGCCTTGTGCGCGTACACCTTCTTGTTCTCGATCATGAGCACGATGTCGTGCGACGACTTCGGGTCGGTAAAGTCCGGTGGCTCCAGCAAGGGTTTTCCCGGCGGCACGCCGGCGCCCTTGATACCAAGTTTCGCATTTTGTTGCTGCCGTTGTGAGTATTCCTGTGAGCGTTTCCATCGTGCGTCCGCCGGTTTCCCAAGCGGTGGCTTTAGCAGGTCTGCCCCAGTTTTACCTCGCCCGCGGCCGGCAGGCGGTTTCTTCGCGTTAGCTGCTTTAG
The DNA here is from genome assembly GCF_000485595.1 of Priapulus caudatus. Lineage (NCBI taxonomy): Eukaryota > Metazoa > Priapulida > Priapulimorpha > Priapulimorphida > Priapulidae > Priapulus > Priapulus caudatus. Next base: position 268,891 of record NW_014577127.1, on the reverse strand, counting down.
CTCGACTGCGATTGGCCTTGCCTCTATCGGTGTTTGCGTTTCCTCTAAGCATTGTGCGTTAATCTTAGGGTTCCCCTATAGACGCGGATGATGCTCTAACCCGCGAGTTTCATATCAGTTCGTGTCAACTATTCTAACGGTTTCAAGATGCAATTGACCTCGTATCCAGTCCGCGTAAAACACCACTTATTTTATCCACTATCGTGTGGCATCCTTGAACTCTCTTAACGGTTCCCGTAACGTGTGATGGGTTGATCGACGCATGAAGATTGTGTACGAGTGCCCTGTAGTATCCTGACACAAGCTCACGGCTGCTTATTTGGCCAGGATTGCCATGAATTAGCAGTCGTCATTCACATGCCGAGTGTTCGTCACCGTACTCTTAGAAGCTGGTTTCTGCGATTGCGATCTAACTCTATAGAAAGTGTCGCGATTTCGTCGAGCCGATTAATCTCACATTCTCTATGAAATGCTGTTGTTGTTGCTGCTTAATATTCTAGAAAGTAAGTACCGTTATTTGACAACGCTGTCAGTAGCGACGCTCACTCTACCACTATGTGTTTGGTTCTGTTTGCTTCGCGATCTTCGATCTGTCACGTGAGACGAAATACTGATGTCGCCGTAGGGGGTGAGTGGTGCTAGAGTCGCATACCCTGTCGTTATAATAACATTTGAGACGCTCGTGAATTTTGATTTTGTTTTCATCGTGTCGGCAGATTCTCGGGTAATAGAATCTTGCGGAAAATCTTACGCTGCATATTTTCCAAACTAGGTTAATCGGATGGACAAGTGAGACACATTAATGTTGTGCGAAAATGCAGCCCCCCCTTTCCATCTGCACTGCATGGCACTCACTAGTGCGTCGTTATGGAGCCATGGCGACAACTGCCGCTAACGACTGTAGTGAAACAGAATGAACAAGTGCTCCCTCATAATAAACCCTCATCGATTGACGATGTATAATTTAGCGGCACCGCGGGAGGCGTGGGCACTGTCGCACACCTTCCGCTCATGGATTACAGTTCACACGGCGGACACAAGAGAGAGACTGCGTATATGCACAGGGCCGTAGGCTAAGCAAATTCCTAGGGGGGGGGGCAGTGGCGGATCCAGGATTTCAAGGAGGGGGTGCGAAACAGTTGGGGGTCTGGGGGTCTTCCCACAGAAAATTTTGAAAATTTAGATAGCCGGAGATGGTATTTGAGGCACGTTTGAGTACATGGACAGCCTTCATTCTGACTACGACAATTCTCTTTTAGTAGAACAATTTATTTTTTTAATTTTGCTTCAAAATCTAGGAGGCAGCTGCCCCCCTTGCCCCCCCCCCGCAGGCTACGGCCCTGATGCATATAGTGAGTGAGTGACACGAGTTCGAGGAACGTGAACACATGATGTTCAGTATTTTCAGCATATCCATGCAGCATGCAATTAATATAAATAATTTAAATTAAGTAGACAACTGGGGAATATATGCCCGATAGCAGTAAGACATGTTACGTATATTATATGTATAGTACATATCGACGAATGTGATAATAATGTCCGTAGTGTCAAAGTGTCACTATAAAGCGCTGTCTAACGATAAGTGATATTGCGTACCTGCGCGCGGTAATTAATACGGTTGGAAATTCTCGTGGAAATATTTAGTTATCAAACTAGAGTGGCGGGGAGAGAAAACCCGATTATAATATACACGATTATTATTCAGAGTCATCATGATACAGAGACGTATATACGTATACCTATCTATAATATATATAAAAAATCTATGTGTAAATGGAAGTAGGTCACATCTTCCGCATTCTTAGACCGACAACGAATTTTGCTGCCTAGTAAACTTTATGACTTGCCGAATGCCTGCGCATAAACCGTGTCGAACGGCTGAGTAACCGCATAGCAGTGACGTCACAATAATTGACTGCGGGTGCATCCCTGAATAATTGAATGCGTCCCTGCGTGCATGCGTAACTCCATACCATAGCTATCAAGTTAATACGATCAAGCGCGTATAAAGAAAGCGTATAATCAAGCGTATCCCTTCTTTATACGCTCTTGATACGATGTGATATTCCTGATCGGTATAAATTATGGCGATATTAAAAAAACGTGTACATGAAGATGAGTCATGATTATTTATATTTGCGTATCCGTGTGGGTGCGTGCGTGCGTGCGTGCGTCCGTACGTAGGCCTACGTCCGTCCGTATGTATGTATGTATGTATGTATGTATGTATGTATGTATGTATGTATGTATGTATGTATGTATGTATGTATGTATGTATGTATGTTGTATGTAATGTATGTATGTATGTTATGTATGTTATGTATGTATGTATAGTATGTAAATGTATGTATGTATGTATGTATGTATGTATGTATGTACTGTATGTATGTATGTATGTATGTATGTATGTATTATGATGTATGTATGTATGTATGTTATGTATGTATGTATGTATGTATGTATGTATGTATGTATGTATGTATGTATGTATTATGTATGTATGTATTGTATGTATGTATGTATGTATGTATGTATGTATGTAGTATGTATGTATGTATGTATGTATGTACTGTCATGTATGTATGTATGTATGTATGTATGTATGGTATGTATGTATGTATGTATGTACTGTATGTCAATGTATGTATGTTGTTGTATGTATGTATGATGTATGTATGTATGTAAGTATGTATGTGTTGTGTGTGTTGTGTGTGTGTGTGTGTGTGTGTGTGTGTGTGTGTGTGTGCGTGCGTGTGCGCGTGTGCGCGCGCGCGCGTGCGTGCGTGCCGTCGTGTGTGTGTGTGTGTGTGTTGTTGTTGTTGTGTGAACTTATCAAATGCCATAATCAAATATCAAACAATAATGAACTTGCCTGTTCGGTTTTTACTTTATAGTCCACATAATTTTGCAGTTTAATCTTCAACGGGCACATTAAAATGTAGCTTCAACGATTCTCTTGTTAATCATGTTTAAACATTCATCTTTATCAGGTGAGAAGTAAAGCGTGGTTATGGAGATAGCAATGTTTGCCAAACTGCTTTCGTATTCATTGCCGATGTAGATGATTTAAAGTGATTATTGGCCGCATGGCTACCTGTATAAATGATACTGTTGAAACGATCCTCTGGCTTCAGCACACAGTACTAGCCATCGTTTGAAAAGTCAAGCAACAGGTGTTAATATTATATATAAATCGTTTTATTACGTATACACTTTTCGATGGCAAGAAGTGTATCAATCTCAACTTTACTAGATACTTTAAAATGAGGTTAGTAACGTTTTATGTCAAAATTATAACGGAGATTTGTACGTCCTATGAATAATTTATATCGTTATTATTGTTGTTCCAATGTGGGTCATACGTCTTGACTAGTTTTTATGTGGTGCGTGAATTTTACTGTAATAAGACTCGTATTAATGGTAAATTACAATATGATGATACACACGCACAAACCATGAGCCTACATGATGTGGTCGCCAGCATCGCAAAGTAAACCTGATTTCGCCTCCCAATATCAACTAATAATATATTGTTATTTTGTTGGAGGAACGCATAAAAAATACATTTCGGGCGTACGCGTAGCAGTACTACATGGTATACGGCCTTCACCCATATTTCTTTGGTCACGTATGACGAGGATGTTGACGTTTGAAGCGCGCCGGGATTAATTTTCGTTGCTGCAGCTTTCTCCTATACTCGCACGAGCGTTTCGCTCCCAGCAAAAACATCGGCGCGGCTGACATGTGCAAAGTGACAGTAAAGTGAAGTGAAGGCTAGCGGTGAGAAGAAGGCGATCAGAATCTGACCTTGTATACATATAATTCCCTGTGTATATAAAGATATACAGTGTATTTGCTTGCTACTAACACAGTTACTCTAGCGAGGTCAACGCGATGTAATAATATTATGTCGTACAGAGTGTAACGTACACTGGTCTTAGTGATAGATATATGGCACGCAATAATTATTTATCCTAATAGAACAATAGAGTAACTACGCCTAATATTGGCCAAAATTATCTCCTCGATCACGTGCTCTGTACTGGCAACGACTGGAATTAAGTCTGGTTCAAACCCTTGGAGATTATTTAGCATTTTTTTCGTTTTTCTCGTTTTCACTTTCTCTATCCACTTCGCCTGGCGCCTTCCCAGCTGTATTTAAAAGTATTTTTTAATAGCGCATTAATTCTTATCCTTCCTCAACCTTTCTTCCTTTTATAACATTGGTTTTTGCATTTTTCTTATTCTTGCGGTACTTCTGTTGGTTCCTATATTGTATAAATTTATTTGCTTTATTTTTTTTCTATCCAGTGGGGGCATATTACACGTAATTACATCGGAGATAAACACACATGAGTGATTATAACTATATACAACCTTTATGGTTAGCACAATGTCCGTTACATTAAACCGTAAAACGAATACACGTGTAACAAACAAAAGGTATTTAATTAATAAAATGCTGCCATTAAATCTTCAGAGAAGTTAGGATAAACAATAAAAGATAACAAAAAAGATCAAATACAAATAATTGCATTTATTATACGGTATTTTATTATAATTATGCGGTATTTCACCAGAGCAAATGTCTCTCCCCCTCGTTCCTGTTACTGGCACTTTTTTCTTTGTTTTTGGCATCATCAGCATCAGCATCATTATCACCATCGTCTTCACCTTTATACTATTATTCTAATTCTTTTCCTTTTCTTTCTACTGTCGTTTTTGCTGCCATCGTCGCCGCCGCCGCCGCCGTTGCCGTCGGCTCATGGTTGTCGTCGTGGTCCTTCTCGTACTCATCGTCGCCTCTGTTGTTATTATTATTATTATTATTGTTGTTGTTGTTGTTGTTGTTGTTGTTGATCATTATTGATTATTTATATTGTCATTGATCGTTTTTCATAATATCTTATCAATCCGCAAGTTGTAGCTTATTTTGCTGTTGCACGGTTGACGTCGTCGTTTGTCGTGCTGCCGTGCCGCTCTGTCGTCGTCGTTATTATTATTATTATTATTATTATTATTGTTGTTGTTGTTGTTGTTGTTGTTTGTTGTTTGTTATCATTATTATTATTATTATTGTCATTGATCGTTTTCATATATCATTTATCATTCCCGGTTGTAGCTTATTTTGCTGTTGTCACGGTTGTCGTCGTCGTTGTCGTGGCTGCCGCCGCCTCTGTCGTCGTCGTTATTATTATTATTATTATTATTATTATTATTATTATTATTATTATTATTATATTGCCGTTGTAGGTTTGGTGTATGTTATCCTGCATGGTATACGTAGCTTCAGGTACAGCCACGCACGTTTACGCATCGCCGGTTATGCGCCCGTGGACGCGAAGCGTGACGTATGTATGTGTGCTTAGGCACGTAGCCCCAGACGAACACGCACACCACATTCATTGCCACATTCATAGAGCTAGATCGCTGCGTGGGTTCCTGCAGACACAGTTATGGTGTCTGACAGCATATAGCGTTAATAAACTAGTTTACACCACAGAGGTCGTCGTCCACTGTGCACTCGTTTGTTAAGCGTACGCAAAGGGAGCCAATTTACAGGAATTCCACATACTCTAGGGTAAGATTGCCTGCGTATTTTAACTATATTATAGTAAAGTTATGCTAGGTATACTAGTATGTTGTATATATTATATCATTGTTTATATTGCGTTGAGTTAGCCTCATGATAGTATATGATCAGATATATAGTTGGAGCTTAGCAACATATATGAAATCATGTCAGTAGCATGCATAGCTATGTTCTAGTTCGATATGAAGTCAACAACGGTGAAAGTATAGGCAAATAAATGAATACTTTCTGCGTATGGAGAGATAAACGAAACCAGTCTGAGAGTGCATTAGTTAGAATTTTGGGAAGGGAGCAAGTACGATGACAATTATCTCGGATAGCCGAGGTTTTACCGGGTTCAGCGAGTTCATCGGCTTTTCAGAAGGTGGTCACACCACATTCTATTCATGCTTCCATTCATTACAATACCTGTCACTAACACTGTTCGTGGGGATACGCCTGCTGACTTGAGCTGAGGTATGGTGGGAAATCATGACATATTTTTTACATTATAATTATTATATAGGCGCATATCACTCGAACGTTTGCTTCCTCTTGCATGTCTTATTATATATTCCTATGCAAGGTAGTACAAAGGCTCGAGTATTGAGAAATGCTATATAGTATTTGTCTAGTAAATCCTCTCACTTGGCCTCCGGCTGAACGGTCTGGGGGTTGAGTTCCACCGTGGTCACTACTGATGTGACATATATACAAGGTACCGTGATTGTATTGACGGGCATATAAGAGAGGCAGTGTAAAACTGGGACGGGTCGAGCTGCCAGTTATAGCTGTGGGAACACTGCGTTGGTGTCCAGCTGTGGGTCACACGGAGATCATTCGTATGCTGGACCTATTCTTCCAATTAACCTTTTAACTTAGATTTGCTACTAACACGATTTTGGAAATCATACGTGTAGTCTATCGTGCGAATCGAATGCCTTCGGGCCGTTGGCTATATAGGCTTCTATATAAAGCTAGAAGTAAATTTGTGACACCGCAACGGCATCAGAGCAACCGTCACTCTAGCGAAGTGGAAAGTCATGCGGGAGAGTCATTTGTTAGCTTCAGCTGAAGTACGCGCCCGTTAGTTTTCCGGCGTAGTTCCGTATTAAAATCCACAATGCACCAAGGTTACTAGACCGCTGACTCAACAATAGTTCCGCGTCCAGCTAATCCACCCGAGGGCCATTCTCGTGTCAAGTGCAAAAAGTTTTAGTATAAAAAATTGCTGTTCCTTGCAGGTCAATGTGCGCGCCGCGGTCTAAGCTATAACACAGCGTGTTCCATCGCGCTACCGCCTTCGCGTTCAACCGCCATCTACTTTACTAACTATTAACAGAGCATATAAATGTTGATTTATATGCTCTGCTATTAACAGCTATTAAGTGAAACACATATCTGTTCACTTGTTCTGGTCATAGTTTAATAAACAGACCAATAAACTGTAATAAAATAATAATAAACTAATAAACTATAATAAATAATAAACATATGTAATAGTAATAAGTAGTAAATAATAACTTTTGTACTGTTGTGTGTAAAAAATAGCCGGTGGGAAGATGTGCTTATGATATCTACTCAATGAATTCAAACGTTCTCGGGAAGAGTCCGCGATTGTGGCGCGCTAGAGTGAATTCGATCGGGTGCAAATCCTAATTTAATATTGATTTTAAAAATTGGCCAGTTTACACGCGGATCAATTATCATATATTAAGAGCCACATCGTGTTCAATATTTTAATTGCCATAATCGGATAGCATTCTAACTTCAGCGATGATAAATACAAGGGAGCAATGATCACGTACTCATCGCCCTGCGCCGTTATTCGCTCTATATAGATTTTTTTTATAGACGGTCACCGCCAGGTTGGTTTGGCCATGCAGATCTGAGAGGACAATGCTTATCGGTCGCAGACGTGTGTAAACAATAACATAGTTTCTGTTCTCGCGTGAGAAAATGCTGTTAAACTCCGTTATTATAACGGCGTTGAAATCTGCTATAGTGTCTCGTGGATGTCATGCAAGAGGCCGCCGTTAAACATTTGGATCAATAGCCCTGGGTAGGTCTAAATGATCTGATCACGTGATGCCGATGAAGAATTAAGTGTACGGCGTGCAAGTATGCGCAATCTCCATCTATAATCTCTGCATTGTTACAAAAACGTAGTTTGAAGGTAAAGAGCTACAGTCATGCAAGCTATCCGAGGAAACCTGCCTGAGCGCATAAGTCAGACGCAAGATATTTTATCGGGCTATACTGAAACCCAATAAACCGTCCTATATATAGCTACTAGCTACGAAGTGTGTGTGTGTGTGTGTGTGTGTGTGTGTGTGTGTGTGTGTGTGTGTGTGTGTGTGTGTGTGTGTGTGTGTGTGT
>NW_014577127.1:253449-260927 GCF_000485595.1 Priapulus caudatus | reverse complement strand
GTGTGTGTGTGTGTGTGTGTGTGTGTGTGTGTGTGTGTGTGTGTGTGTGTGTGTGTGTGTTGTAGGGGAGAGTAAAATCAAAATTCTACACAGAACAAATTTACCGGAATTTGCATGGGTTGATTTATGTCTGTAGAGCCGCAGGGCAATTTAATTTATTATCTGGTTTGGCTGACAAGCGCTCAAGCGTTATAGCAGCAAAATTTTCAGACTGCTAGAAAGTAAACCGTATTGAGCAGGAATAATACGGACGATTACTTTCGTCGCGTTTTGCATTCATGTGACCGAACGCTAGGTATAGTGCTTTTATTTTTTTTGTCGAATGCCGATCGTAATCTCACTGAAACGTGTTATTCAATAGTGCGCACAAACGTGCATGTTCGTTCAAATGTAGTTAATTTTGAAGTAATTTCGAGGATTTAAAGCAGAGAAAGTAGTATTCGATCTTATTCTCTCTGTCGAACTCTGTACATTCTGTACTTCTGTACTTCTGTATCGAGCTCTGTACATTTAGTAAAATTAATTCGTACTTTAGTGAGATTAGCTACACGTAATTTTTCGCGCAATGCCACACATGTTTCGTGTGTTACGTGGTTATAACTGTATAATAATTAGGTTGTGGGTATTGTTCATCTCGTGTTCCAGTAATCACACGGCGCAAAGTGAACGTAGCTACCAACACGTGTCTCCGGAATGATTTATGCACTGTTAAATGTCATTTGTCGGACATGTTCCACATCAGGACATCGTTCATTGTCACAACAAAAAGAAAACATAGAATGCGTTCAGAGCCTAAATACGCGCGTAGCATTTCCCCTTTTAACAAATACACTTTATCAAGAGATCTGTGTAGGTTGTGAATAGCTAAATTGCGTATATGCTCCATTGTCAGTAAAACTTTATACGCAAAATCCGTGTGCGGCAAATAGCATATTGTATGCTCAGGCATTATTTTCTTATATTTGTAACGATGGCTATATTTTTTTCTCTAGGTGTAGATAAGAAGTTAATCGACCGAGAGCACACTTCACAGTGGACGCGATGAGACTGCTACCTTCTTATATGGTCGGAACATTTATAGTTCTTCTAGGAAATGCCTCACCCTCGCGACTCCGAAGACAAATACCAGGTACAGTATGGCCCCCGGATCTTGTTGCGCTGTGCTAATAGTGTAGGCGTATTCATGAGCCCGAGGCTGTGATTCCATCTTGGGTGATTCCATCATTTTATACGTGTGGTGTGTACTTTATAGTGCACGGCAATACTGTGAATGAGGTCAGTTGTGGCAATGGAAACCTCTATAACCAACCATATTCCATTTCTAACGAGAAACATCCCCCGATGTAAGATATCATGAGATATAGTGTTAGCACTTCCATCAGTATAATAGGTGGAATCGATGCGCAAGGATAGGCGATACGCCAAAATGGTGTGACATTCGCAGGCCGCTACGTTTTGTATGATTAATATTTCTGCGTGCATTGATTGCTTCAGGCGATGCGTGCAGTTCTAGTCCCTGTGATCACGGCAGTACGTGTGTGAGCGTGAATGCGAGCACGTTCACCTGCGAGTGTCCTTACGGACGAGCGGGCGATAGATGCGAGACAGTCATGCAGCCGTGCTACCCGAACCCGTGCAAGAATAAAGGCATATGCACTAGGTCGGTTATACCATCTATATCAATATCCGTAGAGGATATAATACTTATTTTCCTGTCTATGCATTTTCAAAAGTATACGTATTATCAGGAGTGTATAATATATATATATGTATATATATCATATACACTCGTGGTATTATTCTCTCTTGACTATTTCTATATCTGATTCTATATCTTAATTGTGACGGTATATAGCTGAAGAATGCACGCCACTGGGAGAAAATGGAGAGGAAGAGAAGGGAGAAGAAAAAAGAAGAAGTAGGAGAATAATAATAATAAGAAGCAGAAGAAGAAGAAGAAGAAGACGAAATATGAGGAGGAGGGTGGGGGAGGAGAAGGAGGAGTGGGAGGCGGAGGAGAAGGAGGAAGAGGAGAAAAAGAAAAAAATGATGGAAGAAGAAAAAGAAGAAAAAAACGAAGAAGAAGAAGAAGGTGATGATGATGAGAATTGTGTTGAGGAAAAAGGGAAAGGAAACGAAGAAGATATATTATATGGTCTCGCTACCTGAAACGCTACGATTGCCGGTCTGCTGGACTGATAATGGTCTAGCCAAGCAAGCTCTTCACTGCAGTTGAGGTCAATGTACTTTGTGAAAGTGCATGCGGTGAAAATACGAGCATTCACGCCCCAAACCCCCAAGACATATGTATTATACAGCACACCTTTAAATTCACAGTTCTTGCTGATGCCAAAAGACGATGCATGTGTTTCTAATCACTGCGGTGAAATGGTTCTTCCAGCAAACTGCGCTTCTCGCGGCTTTATGTCGTACAGTTCAAGAAAGTATACAAATATAATAGTTTGTTTATACTATATGTAGATACGAAATGTGTTACGACACAAGACGCAGAATGGCACGCGAAGTTACATTTCGCTCTAAAAAAATAAGTTAAACAAAGTTATTAAGATTTCTTCTTTTTTTGGAGAATTCAAACAACAGATTTTCACACGATGAAGTGGAAAATTATGAATTTAAACGTACACACAGTGTATAGACGATTATAATGTATGACACGTATGCTCAGAACGTCTCTATGAGACGTAAATATACTGCCTCTACCCTGTGTTGGTTCGACGAGCCTACCACTCAATGCTATTGAGTTTGAGAAGTTAGCGACGAACTATATAAAGCATAGAATCATTGGTTCTTATTAATCATATTTCATATTATTATGGGAATCATGTGTCCTAATATTTAATAATTAGGAAAAATATTTATAGGTAATTTTAATAACTTATCTCAAGTAGTCTATAAATAATAGCATGATTTTCTACGGTGCAGGGACGGGCCGGATGGACTAGGCTACGTCTGCAAATGTCGTCACGGGTTCACCGGCAGGCAGTGCGACAGCCGCGAGAACCCTTGTCTCGACGACCCTTGCGAAAATGGCGGCACCTGTTATCGGTAAGCAAATTACACATTGACTTGTCGCCGTGCGTTAGCGAAGGTTGCACGCGTGCATGTGCTTTGCCTAATCCTTGGTATTTCTTTTCGTAGGGTAGCCGATGTAACCGTGCCGTTCCAGTGCACGTGTCCGGTTGGCTTCAAGGGCCAGCGATGTGAGTTCCCGGACGAGCCCTGCTCGCCGCACCCGTGCAAGAACGGCGCGACATGTCACAACACCAGGACGCAGCTGGAGCGACTATTCTACTGCGAATGCCTGGCAGGTTTTACTGGAACAACGTGTGAGGAACTGAGCGTCGATGAGGTCCCGTTAGGTACGAGACTGTTAAAATAGTACTGCCCCTTGCCGCCACCTACTACCTGGTGTCGGTTGCTTTGTAATGTTGTTTGTAAATTTAATTTTAATTTATGTATACACATGATATTCATTGTTTCTTAATGATATATATTATATATATATATATATATATATATATATATATATATATCTTTTATATTATTATTATTATTATTATTATTATTATTACCTATATATATATTCTTAATGATATATATAGTGTAGGAATTAAAACAAGAAATGCAGCTGGTGGCAATCAATAATAATCGATGGGCATCGACTAATTTCCATTTGAACTGATATGTAACGACTGATGTATTTTCAGATTATAACCCGTACAGCCCACACGGCTCGGATAACTATATCCATGCTGATACGCAAAGCATAGAAGAGCATTGGCGAGCGCTACTACGCAAATACACACCTAACCCGACGATATTGTTCTAACTGGAAGTTGTAGTTGGTTTTGTACAATACGACACGTGATTCAAAATTATATTTCTTTTCATATTTCTTATAGCATTGAAGTTTGTATCATCTTGTTTTGTTATGTCCTGCGCAGTTTGCAGATTCCATGCGCAGTAGCGCAGTGTATGAAAATGTGTATATTGATTTGGTTGTACATACAATGTAACATGCATGCCGTGTAGACGCATTAAAACATCGAACAATGTGATAGTTTCTGACTATATGTACAGTTAATGTTATCAGAAGGCTATGCAAATCAAGCTTCGCTTGATGGTATGATTAGTGAAACGCGTGTTCTATGCGCGGTATCTTGCGCATCAGCGACATCAATAAATAACACGGTATAAACATCCGCGTAGCAGCGGAAACCAGTTGCACAACGGTTGGTGAAATCAGTTCAACTATAATTATTTATACAGGTAGGTTAATTATGATTCTTATTGCGCAAGCAATTCATAAACAGTATGCATATACGAGGCTTAAAAACGCCATGGTGTTTATAACAATGACTTAATTATTATACATATTCAAGAGTTTTACAATAAACACAACTCGGACAAAAACGATGTTTGCAATTTGTGTGATAATCTCAACGTATGGTTAAAAATTAATTGCAGTAAAAAAAACATGTTAAAATAATGCAATGTAGCAAATAGATAAATATTATTAGAAATTTGTTTTAAAATGACTTCAGGCAGTATGCTCTCACTACTGATCGCATGAATACGTACATGTGCCACCTCTAGTGGGGATACCAATAGGTTACGTTCTCTTAGAAAATGTTATTATGTTCCGTAAGCTACAACAATCTTACAACAAAAAAGAAATAATTATATTTATCCGTAAATATTATTTAACTGTCAACATTCTAATTTAGCATTAATGTTCACATATTCTAGCTGGAACTAATAGTTAACTATAAAATATTGCAATCCTCATCGTTTTAAACTAATACATTCTGTTCTGTCTTCGCCTGTTCGTGTCTAAGAAATTCTGTTAAGATATTTCTAGTGGCTAAAAACTTTAGCTCAACTCCGCTAGAGGCAGCACAGGTACGGGCATCTTGCAAACGACAAACTGCTGAAAATGTTATAGGGGAATTAATTTCTCACTTCAATCGTACTTCACCAATAAATTATGACGAAATTAAATGTTTGTAAGGTTGCACGTTTAAACTTGCTTATGCATCCACGAAAGGCATAAAATAATTTTGTAGTTTTACGTTTACTCTTGTTTTATCCATCTAGTGAGTATAACTTACGGGCATATATAATAAACAGATTATTCTATTTGCTGACCACTATGTTTTGTCAAGAGATGCCGCAGCTGTCACCAGTGCTGATTCGAGGAGCTTAATTAATCACTACCATTAACCAGAACCGCGCGTCTATGCGAATTTTTAACTGGTAGTAGGATGGACGTGTTACTAATTTTAAAGTTCTTACTTCATGTTTATAACATTCAATTAATTACTGTTCAATTTATTCGAATTATTTTTTAACTGATTGTGAATACTAATTGTGATTTGCTGCAAATTAGTTGAATTAATTTCGCATGATTGTATTTTTAAGACAAAAACGATTTAAGTGAAAACTATCCTACAACATTGCATATGTAGCATCATTTATACACTAATATCTGTAGTCAATTCCTAATTCTGCGTTTATGTTACACTCTACATATTAAAATGTTTAAATTTTTCATGTTAAATTTGTTATATATCTCTGCAAATGAAAGTATGTTTAGGCTTGTGTTTAATATAAAAACATTTGGTTTAGCACGTAAATACTACAATAATGATATTTATGTTATATATATATGTGATGTTCGTTTATTATGATACATACAAAGATATAAACAATACAATGATACATTTACAAAATGGCCTTACAATGTCACAATTGCTTAACACATGTAGTTCAGAAGTCAAAGGTCAAGGGTCAATTTGACAAGCGACTAAACAGTTCGTTATCATCTGGCTCGTTGGTTTTTGAGATACGATGAGACACGTCCGATCTTCCGAGTTACCTTTAATCCCATTAAGCGATAATCGGTTTAAAAGCGTTAGTTTTCCTGTAATAGGAATTCTATTTGATCGAGAAGCCTCGACAAATTTTTTCAAACATGTACCCAATCATTCATGGCTGACGCTGTACGAAGGGTATCATGAGCGCATATAATCATTGATGCACCGCTACACTATATGTAGGAACAACAAAACAATGCGCTCAGAAATGTTAGTTCTTATCAATAAACCTCGTTGATTACGTTAACGGTTCTATTTCATTCAAGTTCAACCCTGATAGCCTACGTTTTGCCTTTGACCGTACCCACCGGAGCGCGGCTGCTGAAAACTCTGAGTTTGCCTCTGTCCATAACCACCGGTATGCTGTCTGGCGGATGATGGCAGTTGGCTTCTTGGTCCCGAGTGAACAGGCAGGTCGTCGAGTTTCACCGGAGAGTAGCGGACATTACCTTTGTTGTTGCGCTCGAACCCATATCCGGCACCCTGCTCGGTCTTGCCCTCTCCGCTGGCGTCCTGCTTGAACTGCTGCGTCGCGTCCTGATTGGCCGTGCGCGATGCGGCCAACTCGATGCCGGCCTCTCCGGATCCGGTGCCCTCCTTTACGGCCGAGCTCGTCTCCGTCTGGCGTGCATAGCCGGAGCGGAATCGCTTACCGATGACGATCTGTTCCTGCTGGGCCTGGTTGATTGACTCGCGCGGTGCGAGCGCCTGTGCGCTGGAGCGGGCGTTGTTAAAGTCGAATTTGTCGACGTCGACGTATTGGCCGCCGAAATTATCAAAGCCGAACGAGTCGCTGTCGATGTTGCCGAACGACTGCACGTTGATTTGTCCTCCTCCGAAGCTTCCTACTCCCGTGCCGGCGGACCTGGAACCGCCAGAGGAGAAGCCGGTGTTGCGAGTGAACTGCCGTTGTTGCTGCTGCTGTGGTACGAACTGCTGCACCTGCTGCTGTGGTATGAACTGCTGCACTTCTTGCTGCACCTGCTGCACCTGCTGGACTTGCCGTACGGGAGCGGGACGCACGTTAATGCCTCCGCCCGATCCGGTGTTGACGTTACCTCCCCTGTTGAAGCCCTGGTTGATACCGCCTCCTCTATTGAATCCGCCGTTGAAACCGCCTCCACCGATTCCTCTGCCGCCTCTGAAACCACCGCCTCCACCGATTCCTCTGCCGGGTGTGTTTGCTGTCAGGAGTGAGGGCTGTGTATGTGAATAAGGGTTGTGGCTCCGGCAAGCGCGATATCTCAGCTGGCTCCGCATCAAATGAGAACTGCGGCATTATCGGCGATGATGAATCTAGAGGACGCTAATAATTGATGGCGTGGTATATACGGCGGTCATAAACAGCCGCAGAATCTTCTACCTCAACATGAACGCTAGTTAGAGAGGTTCACGATATGTTTTATCGGCAAATGGGACTCGACGTGCGGCTTGGCGACAGCAGCGTTTATTTGTAGCCGTGGACAAATGTACATGAATAGTATTCATGCATGTACGTCATGAATGCGTATATATATATATATATATATATTATATATATATTATTTACTATATATTATAGTATAGATATAGCAGCTATAG
>NW_014577127.1:243968-251219 GCF_000485595.1 Priapulus caudatus | reverse complement strand
TCCTCGAATCCGGTCCGACCGTCGCGCCAAACCTGCCTCCTCCGAATCCGCCGCCTCCGCCAAACCTGCCTCCTCCGAATCCGCCGCCTCCGCCAAACCTGCCTCCTCCGAATCCGCCGCCTCCGCCAAACCTGCCTCCTCCATATCCGCCTCCGCCGAACCTGCCTCCTCCATATCCACCGCCACCATATCGGCCTCCGCCTCCTCCATATCCACCGCCACCATATCGGCCTCCGCCTCCTCCATATCCACCGCCACCATACGGCCTCTCGCTCTCCATATCCCAACCGCACCATATCGGCCTCCGCCTCCGCCATATCCGGGAGGACATACGCTGGCAACGCAGCCAAGCAACACTGCGACGACTATTAGCTTCATCGTTCTAAAATAATAGAGAATTTTGTTTCAAATGTCTAAGCAAATATACTATTGTTCTGAATCGTAAGAGTAATTTAACTCCCGTCTCTCTCTCTCTCTCTCTCTCTCTCTCTCTCTCTCTCTTCTCTCTTCTCTCTCTTTTTCTCGCCCACACCACACACACACACACCCGCACACACACACACACACACACACACACACACACACACACACACAACTCTCTTCTCTCTCTCCTCTCTCTCGTCTCTCTCTCTCTTCGTCAACGCACACACTCTCTCTCTCTCTCTTCTCTCACACAAATGCACTTCCGCCCTTATTTTACGTAATACAGATTTTATATTATCACTCATGCTCTGTATATTGGTCAGACATCTTTAAACATATAACTTACCTTCGAATGTCCCTGACCCGGCCTGTCTGTACTAACATGTTCAACAACTGACCGTTTGCAAGCTGCGTTGTCTTCAGTATTTATAACCCGCTTCGCGCTATACGTGACGCCTATGGCAGCGATGTGCTGCCAAATATCATAACCTAGTTCGACGATCCTTTCACGGTAATGCTCACGCATGAGTTTGTTTGACATTGCAAATACTACATTTTAACAATTGCCGGAGGCGAGTTTCTTATCTGCTGCTTTAGAGAGGGTCAAACCCGTACTACAGCTGTCGCGGCGATTCCCTGTCTCGCAGTTTGCGTGCAGTGAGCTCTCTAGCTGGATGAAGATGTTTATCGTGTTGACACGGTGGGTTAAGAAACGTGTTCCGTGATATGCGACCTATGTTTCATTCACCGCCCGCCCGTGCGAAGAAATGCTCATTCAGAGGAGTGTACTTAACTACGTGCATTCACAGCACACGGACGGTTTCCGACAGTGTAAGCGCCGCTTGCTCAAACCCGCGACGACATATTTGTTCTTCACACGCTCACATGCCTTTTGGTTAACCCGCATAGTGCCTAATCCGGTATAAGGGCTCGAGCTTCGCGATGTATTCTCACGACTCTTTGAACGCGGAAAATATATATATATATGTATATATATATCAGAAGTAGATAATAAGAATCCCTATTATCTACTTCAGATATATATATATTATATATATTTATTGCAATCCAATCATTCTTAAACGAAATACGGATGATTATGAATACTCCATAAAATATTCAACGTGTAGGAACAATACTGAAAGAGATGAAGCAACTGCAAAAGAGTTGAAAGTAATTTGGAAGTTTTAATTGTTGAGTAAGGAGCAGCGAACGTGATGCATATAGTGCTCGGACATAAACGAACAGTATGTAATGCGACCATAAAGCATTACAAAAAAATAATAATATGCAAGAAAAGCATGCCCATGCGTCGGAGAGATGCTTATAGGGGAAATCGAAATCCGATAAAACATGGTTACTGAAGCCAGGCAGTAATGCTAGTTATATTATTTTGTACACATTGTGGTACAGTTAATGTGATAGCAACGGATCAAACTATCTGCGGTAAGCTCGAGGCTGTGATGCAAGACTGCCATCCTGAAACGAGTTGAGCAAGAAGAGTCAATTGAAGCACGCCACAATATCGTTACCAAGGCAGAAACACACAGCCGACCGGAAATTTATAAATACGTTATTATAAATTCATAATTACGTTATATATTCAACATTTATCAACGAAATTTTATCCTAATTTGTTCTATATGGCTGGCAGCTAGCTAGCTCCAACACATTTTTCAGCGGATTACCAATTGGTTTAAATGGGGGTGTTATAGCCAACCAACCAGAACGCTATACCATCCCCGGGACAGCTAACTTAACCGACTGTGAGGGTTAGAGTACCCGCAGATATACACGGGTACATATGTGCGTGTGTAAATTGTTACAATTGTATTTGTGTATGGTTTTTAGAATAGTTGTCAGACACATGCCAAGCGTTAAACCATTACCAAACCCTTCAAACTCGAAGCTCTGTTGAATGATATTTCCGCCCTCTCATGCGATAGCATAGAGCATGCGCAAATCCGATATTTCCCTTTGTGAAACTGAGAAATTATTCGAAATGTGTATATAGCCAAAACGCACACACGTATCGAGTTTACTGGATGCCCTAGAGTTGCCGACGAAAGCAGTATTTCGCTGAATTTCTGCAATTCCCCTAGAGAGCACGTCGCCAGCACTAGGTGCATGCGATAAAAAATTTCGCTAGCGTCTCACCCCGTCGCAGAGGCGACGTCTGAAAGAGGGGGTATACGTATATATTATGTGCATATCGCCGTCGGCCCGACGAAAAAGATGCCGCTCTGCCATATTTACCATATTTTCCTATAGGCGGATAGCCCGAAAATGGTTTGAATGCATAATTTCGCCTCATCCTCTAATTTTCGGCGCGAACGGGCATGCGCAAATCCAATATTTCCCCTTGTGAAACAGAAATTATTCGAAATGTGTACGCATAGCCAAAACGCACAAACGGATCGAGTTTACTGGATGCCCTAGAGTTGCCGACGGAGGCAGTATTTCGCCCAATTTCTGCAATTTTCCTAGAGAGCACGTCGCCAGCACTAGGTGCATGCGATAAAAAAAAATTCGATAGCGTCTTAGCCCGTCGCAGAGGCGACGTCTGAAAGAGTGGGTATAATTAAGTATATATTATGTGCATATCGCCGTATGCCGTACAAAAAAGATGGCGCTGTGCGATTCGCAAATACGCAGGCGGTCGCCAAATTTTACCATGTTTTCCAATAGACGGATAGCCCTAAAATAGGTTGAATGCATAATTTCGCCTCATGCTATAATTTTTCGGCGCGAACGGGCATGCGCAAATCCGATATTTCCCATTGTGAAACTGAGAAATTATTCGAAATGTGTATATAGCCAAAACGCACAAACGGATCGAGTTTACTCGTCCGATACTAACTATATCTACTGATAAAAGTTTATTAGGGAGATCTATGCTGAGATACCCCCTAACCATTTTAAATGCATATTCATCACAAAATACAACGCCTCTGGTGAGATATTGCGCAAGCGCTAACACACTAACGTAGTCAGATTGTGTACTGGCTGGTATACACAGCCGGGACATTACATGCAAGGTCTTTCTCCTATTTCTTAAATGATGTCTACAGATGGAATGTTATCATATAAATCTATGCTAGGATAACTCCTCTTCATTTTAAATGCATAATCTTTGCAAAATACGATTTCTCTCTGGAGATATTGCGCATGCGCGAACCGTGTTAGGCGTGCAGTGCCATCTGAGGCAAACTTTATAATATAGCTTGCCGATGGGAGAGAGGGGGTGGGAGACTAAAGAAATTCTGCAGGAAAGACAGCTGGGGGCGGTAGAAGCGGAAGGAGGCTGAGTGAGGGACAGAGGAAGCAAGGGGAAGGACTCGAGGGCATAAAGTAGGTGTTTTGTACCCTACATGCTAGGGCGCTCTCGTAATTATAAACACAGGTCTACTGATAAAAGTTTATTAGGGAAATCTATGCTGAGATACCCCCTATCCATTTTAAATACATATTCATCACAAAATATAACTCCTCCGGTGAGATATTGCGCATGCGCTAACACACTAACGTAGCCAGATTGTGTACTGGCTGGTATACGCAGCGGGGACCTTACATGTAAGGTCTTCCTCCTATCTCTTAAATTATGTCTAGTGATGGAATGATGGAATGTTATCATATAATTATATGCTAGGATAATTCCTCTTCATTTTACATGCATAATCTTTGCAAAATACGATTTCTCTCGGGAGATATTGCGCATGCGCGCGCACCGTGTTAGGCGTGCAGTGCCGTCTGAGGCAAACGTCATAATATAGCTTTGTGAGGGGGAGAAGGGGCAGGATAATGAGGCAATGCGGCAGTGAATACAGCTGGGGCGGTAGAAGAAGAAGGAGGTTGGGCGAGGGACAGAGGAGGCAAGGGGAAGGACGCGAGGGCATAAAGTAGGTGTTTTGTACCCTACATGCTAGGGCGCTCTCCTAATTATAAACACAGGTCTACTGATAAAAGTTTATTAGGGAGATCTATGCTGAGATACCCCCTAACCATTTTAAATGCATATTCATCACAAAATACAACGCCTCTGGTGAGATATTGCGCAAGCGTTAACACACTAACGTAGTCAGATTGTGTACTGACTGGTATACACAGCCGGGACCTTACATGCAAGGTCTTCCTCCTATTTCTTAAATGATGTCTAGTGATGGAATGTTATTATATAATTATATGCTAGGATTACTCCTCTTCATTTTAAATTCATAATCTTTGCTAAATACGATTTCTCTCAGGAGATATTGCGCATGCGCACGCACCGTGTTAGGCGGGCTGTGCCGTCTGAGGCAAACTTCATAATATAGCTTGCCGAGGGGAGAGAGAAGATGGGAGACTGAGGAAATGCGGCAGGAAAGATAGCTGGGGCGGTAGAAGAAGAAGGAGGTTGAGCGAGGGGCAGGGGAGTCAAGGGGAAGGACGCGAGGGCATAAAGTAGGTGTTTTGTACCCTACGTGCTAAGGTGCTTTCCTAATTATAAACACAGGTCTACTGATCAAAGTTTTTTTTAGGAAAATCTTTGCTGAGATACACCCTAACCATTTTAAATGCATACTCATCACAAAATATAACTCCTCTGGTGAGATATTGCGCATGCGCTAACACACTAACGTAGCCAGATTGTGTACTGGCTGGTATACGCAGCCGGTACCTTACATGCAAGGTCTGCCTCCTATTTCTTAAATAATGTCTACTGATGGAATGTTATCATATAAATCTATGCTAGGATAACTCCTCTTTATTTTAAATGCATAATCTTTGCAAAATACGATTTTTCTCGGGAAATATTGCGCATGCGCGCGCACCGTCTTAGGCACAGGCACTTGGAGCGTTTCAATAAAATATAATGCTAAAAAAATACGAAACCTATTTACTACCAAAGTCTTAATGTTTCTCTACTCTCCTTCACCTAGTATTAGTGCCGACAAGCCGTGCTGCAAATGCTCCAACGACAGCAAACACACACCCACCGAACGCACGCTGCTACGCTGCTGCGCTGCAGCTGCACGCTATGCACACTTACACGTAAATATAGAAACATAATATCTCTCGGGGGATATTGCGCATGCGCACGCACCGTGTTAGGCGTGCAGTGCCGTCTGAGGCAAACTTCATAATATAGCTTGCTGAGGGGGAGACGGGATGGGAGACTGAGGAAATCCGGCAGGGAAGATAGCTGGGGGCGGTAGAAGAAGGAGGCTGAGCGAGGGACAGTGGAGGCAAGGGGAGAAGACACGAGGGCATAAAGTAGGTGTTTTGTATACCCTACATGCTAGGGCGCTTTCCTAATTATAAACACAGGTCTACTGATAAAAGTTTTTGTAAGGAAACCTTTGGTGAGATACACCCTAACAATTTTAAATGCATACTCATCACAAAATATAACTCCTCTGGTGAGATATTGCGCATGCGCTAACATACTAACGTAGCCAGATTGTGTACTGGCTGGTATACGCGGCGGGAACCTTACATGCAAGGTCTTCCTCCTATTTCTTAAATGATGTCTAGTGAAGGAATGTTATAATATAATTCTATGCTAGGATTACTCCTGTTCATTTTCTCTCTCTCTTTCTCTCACACAAATGCACTTCTTATTACGTAATACATGATTTTATTATCACTCATGCTCTGTATATTGGATCAACATCTTTAAAATATAACTTACCTTCGAATGTCCCTGACCCGACCTGTCTGTACTAACAATGTTAAGCAACTGCACCGTTGGCAGCTGCGTGTCTTAGTATTTATACCCGCCTCGCGCTATACGTGACCCCATGGCCAGCGATGTGCTGCCAAAATATCATAACCTAGTTCCGACGATCCTTTCACGGTATGTCACGCATGATGTTTGTTTGACATTGCAGATACGTAAATTTTTAACAATTGCTGAGCGAGGTTTCTTATCTGATGCTAGAGAGGGGTCAAACCCGCGTACTACAGCTGTCGGCGGCGATTCCCTGTCTCGCAGTTTGCGTGCAGTGAGCTCTCTAAGCTGGATGAGATGTTTATCGTGTTGACACGGTGGGTTAGAATACGTGTTCGTGTATGCGACCGCATGTATTCATTCACCCGCCCGCCCGTGTCGAAGAGAATGGCTCATCAGAGGGAGTGTACTTAACTACGTGCATTCACGCACACGGTTCCCGACAGTGGCTAAGCGCCGTCGCTTCAACCCCGACGACATTTTGTTCGTACACGCTCACATGCCCTTTGGTTAACCCCATATGCCTAATCCGGTATAAGGGCTCGAGCTTCGCGATGCTATTCTCACGACTCTTTGAACGCGGAAATTGGTGTTTGAAACGTTTCTGTATTAGTATAAAGTGGCCAGAAACATTTATCGGTGTCACACACGATTGCTTGCTACTCATTTACGACTACTCTGAAACACGTGTGCGGCACTAGCAGCAGCATTATAAAGAAGTGACTATTCATGTTAATGAATTTGTTTACAAATCATACACTTTCCTGAAACGTAAACCACGGATTAATTAAATATTTTAACGGATTAATTACGGATTTTAACGGATTAATTAAATATTTTAAACGGTGGACATCTTAAACTAACTATATATATATATATATATATACAGACATGTATAAGGTCCAATGAGAGGGAGGGAGGGACAGGCGGGTGGACGTATCATCGATGGTGGATAGATCTAGGCGCGTACTTGACTGGAGTGGAATGAGAGAGGGTCTTAGAGACGCGGTGTCGGTGACGGCGCCTGCATCTGCGGAACATGTTTATATAACCTCAGAACACTTCGCTGTCACGCGATATAGCAACGGCGATACTGTGTAACAGATCCCTATCACATC
>NW_014577127.1:235573-243958 GCF_000485595.1 Priapulus caudatus | reverse complement strand
CGAAAAAGATGGCGCTCTGCATAATTACCATAATTTTTCCTATGGCGGATAGCCCAAAATATGGTTTGAATGGCATAATTTCGCCTCATCCTCTATCTTCGGCGCGGCAACGGCATGCGCAAATCCCGTCATTTCCCCCCCTGTGAAACAAAATTATTCGAATGGTAGCGCATAGTCAAAACGCACAAAACGGATCGAGTTTTAGCTGATCCCTAGAGTTGCCGACGGAGGTCAGTATTCGCCCAATTTCTCGCAATTATCCTAGCCGAGCACGTCGCCACACTAGTGCATGCGATAAAATAAAATTCGATAGAGTCCTTACAAGCCCGTCGAGAGGCGACCAGTCTGAAAGAGTGCGTATACGTATATATTATGTGCATATCGGCCGTATGGCCAGTACAAAAAAGATGGCGCTGTGCGGATTCGCAATTACGCAGGCGTCGCAAATTTTTACCATGTTTTCCAAATAGACGAATAGCCTAAATAGGTTTGAAAATGCATAATTTCGCCTCAATGCGCCTAATAATTTTCGCCGAAGCGGCAATGCGCAAATCAGATATTTCCCATTGTGAACTGAGAAATTATTCGAGAAATGTGTATATAGCCCAAAACGCACAACGGATCGAGTTTTTACTCGTCGCGAATACTAACTATATCTACTGATAAAAGTTATCATTAGGGAGATCTATGCTGAGATCACACCCGCTAACCATTTTAAAGTGCAGTATTCATCACAAAATACCAACGCCTCTGTGCAGATATCTGCGCAAGCGGTAACACAGCTAACGTAGTCAGATTGTGTCACTGGCCTGGTAATACACAGGCCGGACTTCATACAAGGTCCTTCTGTCCGATTCTTAAAATGATGTCTACAGATGGAATGTAATCATATAAATCTATCTAGGATAACCAGCCTCTCATTTTAAATGCATAATCTTTGCAAAATACGATTTTCTCTCGCTGAGATATTGCGCATGGCGCGAACCAGTGTTATGTCGTGGCAGTAGCCCGTCTGAAGGCAAAACTTCATGACATTATAACGCTTTGCCGATGGAGAGATGGGGGGGGACTAAAGAATTCTGGCAGGAAAGACAGCTGGGGGCGGTAGAAGCGGAAGGAGCTGAGTGCGGGACAGAGGAACAAGGGGAAGGAACACCGAGGCATAAAAGTAGTGTGTTTTGTAACGCTACATTGCTAGGGCGCTCTCGTAATTATAAACAACAGGTCTACTGATAAAAGTTTATTAGGAAAAAATCTCATGCTGACGATCCGCCCTAATGCCATTTTAAAATGCATAATTCATCACAAAATATAACTCCATCCGGTGAGATATTGGCATGCGGCTAACACGCACTTAACGTAGCCAGGATTGTGTACTGGCTGGTATACCAGCGCAGCGGGACCTTAGCATTGTAAGCGTCTTCCTCGCTATGCTACTTGAAATTATGCGCTAGTGATGAAATGTTATCAATAATCTATATGCTAGGTATAAATTGCCTCTTCATTTTAACATGCCATAAATCTATTGGCAAAATACGATTTCTGCTCGGGAGATTTGCGCATCGGCGCGCAGCCCGTGTTTAGGCGCGCAGTGCGCGTCTGAGGCAAACGTCATAATAGTACTTTAGGAGGGGGAGAAGGGGTAGGAGAATGAGGCAATGCGGCAGGGAATGACAGCTGGGGCCGGTAGAAAGAAGAAAGGAGTTGGCGCGGGAGCAGGGAGGCAAGGGGAGGACCGAGGACCATAAAGTAGTGTTTTGTACCCTACATGCTAAGGGCGCTCCCCTCACAATTGATAAACACAGGTTCTACTTGATAAAAGTTTATTAGGGAGAATCTATATGCTGAGATACCGCCCTAACCATTTTAAAATGCATATTCATCACAAAATATAAGGCTCTGGTGAGATTGCGCAAGCGCTAACACACTAAACGCGTAGTCAGAGTTGTGTACCGGCGTATACACTGCCAGAACTTACATGCAAGGTATTCCTCCTATTTCTTAAAATGATGTCTACTGATAGAATTGTTATCATATATAAATTTTATGCTAGGATAACTCCTCTTCATTTTAAAAGTGGCATAATCTTTGCATAAACGATTCTCTCGGAGATACTGCAACATGCGCGCGCACCGTGTAGCGTACAGTGCCGTCTGAGGCAAACGTCATAATATAGCTCCTGAAGGGGATGAAGGGATGGGAGACCTGAGAAAGTGGCGGCAGGGAACGATTAGCTGGGGCGGTAGAAGAAGAAGGAGGCTGAGCGAGGGACAGGGGAAGTCAATGGGAAGGACGCGAGGGCATAAAGTAGGCTTGTTTTGTATAACCTAACATGTGCTAGGGCGTCTCCTAATTATAAACACAGGTCTACTAATAAAAGTTTATTAGGGAAGATCTAATGCTCGAGATACCCCTAACGCAATTTAAATGCATATTTATCCAGCAAAATACAACGCTCTGGTGAGATATTGCGCAAGCGTTAACACACAGCTAAACGTAGTCAGATTGTGTTACTGACGTATATACAGGCAGCTGGGACCTACATGCAAGGTCTTGCCTCCTATTCTTAAAATGATGTCCCTAGTGATGGAAATGTTATTATATAATTTATATGGCTAAGATTACTCCTACTTCATTTAAAATATCATAATCTTTGCCAAATAAGCTGATTTCTCTCAAGGAGATCACTTGCGCATAGCGCCACGCAACCGTTTTAGGCGGCTGTGCCGTCTGAGGCAAACCTTCATAATATAGCTTGCCGAGGGAGAGAGAGATGGAGACTGGAGAAAGCGGGCAGGAAAGATAGCCTGGGGCGGTAGAAAGAAGAAAGGAAGAGTTGAGCGAGGGGCTAGGGGAGTCAAGGGGAAGGACGCGAAGGCATAAAAGTAGGTGTTTTGTAACCCTAACGGCTAAGGCGCTTCCTAATTATAAACACAGGTCTACTGATCAAGTTTTTTTAGGGAACATCTTTGGCTGAAGTACACCCTAACCATTTTAAAGCATTCTCATTCACAAAATATAAACTCCTCTGGTAAGATATTGCGCATGCGGCTAACACACTTAACGTAGCCCATAAGATTGTGTATCTGGCTGGTATAGCGCCAGCCGGGACCTTAACAGCAGAGGTCTGGCCTCCTATTTCTTAAATAATGTCTACTGATGGAAGTGTATCATAACAAATCTATGCTATGATAATCCATGCTTTATATTCTAAATGCATAATCTTTGCAAACATACGATTTTCTGCGGAAAATATTTCGGCAAATGCGCGCGCACGCGTGTTAGCACAGGCACTTGGAGCGTTCAAATAAAATATAATGCTTAAAAAATACGAAAACCTATTTTACTACGCAAAGTCTTAATGTTCTCCTACTCTCCTTCATCCTAGTATTAGTGCCGACAAGCCGTGGCTTGCAAATGCTCTAATGACAGCATAACACACACCCACTCGAATGCACGCTGCTATCGCTCTGGCGCTGGCAGCTGGCAGCAGCTAATGGCACACTATACACGTAAATATGAAACATAATTCTCTCGGGGGATATTGCTGCATGCGGCCACGCACCCGTGTTAAGGCGTGCAGTGCCGTCTGAGGCAAACTTCATAATATAGCTTGCTGAGGGGAGAGACGGGATAAGAGACAGAGGAAATCCGGCAGGGAAGATAGCTGGGGGCGGTATGAAGAAGAAGGAGGGCTGAGCGAGGGAGCAGTGGAGTGCAAGGAGAAGACACGAAGGCCATAAAGTAAGGTGTTTGTAGCCTACATGCTATAGGGCGCTTTCTTAATTATAAACACAGGTGCTACTGATAAAAAGTTTTTTTAAGGAATCTTGGTGAGATACACCCTAACCATTATTAAATGGCATACTCCATCACAAAATATAAGCCGCTCTGGTAGATTATTTTGGCATGCAGCTAACAATATCTAAAACGTAGCCAGATCTGTGTACTGGCTGGTATACTGCGGCGGGAACGCTTACATGCAACGTCTTCCTCCTATTTCTTAAATGATGTCTTAGTGAAGGAATGTATATATAATTCTATGTCTAGGATTACTCCTGTTCTTTAAAATGCATAATCTTTAACAAAATACCTGATTTCTCTGCAAAGGGGAATTTTTATTGGCATGCGCCGCGCCACCGTGTTAGGGCGGGCAGTGCCGTCTGAGGCAAACCTCCATAACTAGTAGCTTGCTGAGGGGAGAGGGGATGGGAGATTGAAGGAAAGGCGAGCGGACGATAGGCTGGGAGGGGTAGAAGAAGAAGTAGGCTGAGCGAAGGGACAGGGGAGGCGAAGGAAGGACCGATGGCATAAAGTAGGTGTTTTTGTAGCGCCTAACATGCTAGGGGCGCTCTCACTAAATTGATAAACATCAGTCTACATAATAAAAGTTTATTAGGGAGGATCTAATGCTGAGATACCCCTAACCATTTTAAATCATACTCAATCACAAAAATATAAGCTGCCTTGAGCTGTGAGATATGCGCATACGCTAAGCACACTAATGTAACCCAGATTGTGTACTGTCTGGTATACGCAGCGGGTCGCTTAGACATGCAAGGTCTTACCTCCTATTCTTAAATGATGTCTACTGATGGAATGTTAACAAATAAAGTGCTATGCTATAACTACCTCTTCCATTTTAAAATGGCAATAATCTTTGCAAAAATAGCGATTTCTCATCGGGGAGATATTTCGGCATGCCGGCGCACCCGGTGTTAGGTGTGCAGTGGCCGCTCGAAGGCAAACTTAAATATATAGCTGGTTAGGGAGAGAGGATGGAGACTGAGGAAAATGCCGGCACAGGGAGACAGCTGGGCGGTAAGAAGAAGAAAGAGGTTTGAGCGAGGGACAGGGAGGCAAGGGGAGACGCGAGGCATAAAGTATAGGTATTTTCTACCCTACGATCTAGGGCGCTCTGCCTAATTATAAACACAGTCTACTGGCCTAAAGGTTATTAGGGAAAGAATGCTATGCTGAGATACCCCAGCTAACCATTTTAAAATGCATAATTCATCAGCAAAAATATAACGCCTCTGGTGAGATATGCGCAAGCGCTACACCACTAAACGTAAGCCAGAGTGTGTACTGCTGGTATACGCGGCGGGAACCTACATGCAAGTACTTCCTCCTATTCTTGAAATGATGTTCTACTGATGGAATGTTATCCATAGTAAATCATGCTAAGGATAACTCGCTCTTCATTTTAAAGTGCATAATCTTTGCAAAATACGATTTCCTGCTTATTATGCAGCTATAAATACTTATAGAAATTTATTAATTATCCATAATGTAAAAAATTGCTCGCAAAAATTTAACTAGTGCCCTTTTTCTGCAGCTGTTGATAGATGGTGCTAGAAGTGCAGAAAACGTGGTCGCGGTATAATTTCAGGATCGAATTGTTCGAATCGCAGATCCGAATGATTCGAGTTCCAAAATCTGAGTCGTTTGATTTTGGAATCGAATCATTCTGATCTGCGCGAATCACGAATCGTTTCCGATTCGGGAATCGAATCGTTGCGATATTTGGAATTGAAATCCGTTCGATATCTGGAATATGAATCGTTTGATTTGGAATCGAATCTTTTGATTTTGGAATCGAGACATTCCCGATCTGCGAATCGAACCATTTGATCCTGAAATTTATACACCAAAATCGAACAAATTCGATTCCAAAATCGAAGCGATTCTAGTTCGCATAATATTGAATGTTTGATTCAATACGAATGCGTTTGATTCCAAGGATCGGATGGTTTCGATTCTCTTTTCTGAATATAAAATCAAATAATCAATGTGAACATTTAAAACAGGGAATTAAATTGTGTCGATTTATTGCATATAAACATATGATATAAATAATCAAATATTATATGCGAATAAACTGTCTAATGGAGAAATCGAATGTATATGTGATAAAGATCGAATGTTATATGTGATAAATCGAATGTTATATGTGATAAAAATTATCAATATAATGATATTAATTAAATTCAATATGTGATATCGAATTATGAAATAAAAAACATGCCATACAGAGCTGGTATAATATGTAGCTCCTTGGTTGAAGCCAAGGAGCTACATATAACATGTTATATGTAGCTCCTTGGTTGAAGCCAGCAGCTATTTGGCGGATGCACACGCCGTTGTGGTAGGGCAGCGTTATCCAGTACATGCGCCAGGCAGTTTATGTAGTGCTGCCATCTGGTCGGCTGCAATATTATTCGCCAGTGTAATGAAAGTTGATTGTGGTTATATGTGTTTTCCATCTCGCTTGGGGATTGTGGTGTTACCATAGTGTTACTAACGAAATTTTGTCAGAAAAGTATGGCATAGCAAGGAGCGACAACATAATCCACAGGTAAGAAGCGAAAGTTAATACTACTTCAATGATGTGTCGGTTTGACGAGTTTGTGATCTCACAGGACGGAGCTATGCTATATGCACTGTGTATGTTTGTTTATGCTAGGTTGCCAAGCACTGGTTAGGCAACTCGCTAAACGCTTCAATTTGTTTTTCCATGGCGAACGGCGTAATTATATCATCTACTGCAGTGTGTAGCTTAGACTTAACACTTGTATGGAGTGACTGTGCCAGCTCTATAAAACATACTTCGTCGCACTCTGTGTCACTGTCCGCTAACCTGGTTACGAATACAATTACTATTTTACGTTACTCCTTCCTTTCCTCTGACAGATGTATTCAGTATCGTATGAGGCGCTGAGATGCTCTCCACTGATCCTGACAAAATTGCTCTCTCCGGCTCCATAATTACGTGCAATTCAATGCAATGCAATTTAATGATTTTATCTGCCCCATAATAAAGCTAAATTTCACAATTTATTTTGCTGGGGGTATTTATTCACAGGCTAATTAATATAGCAATTTTCTGCTCTTATATTATAAGTTATATATATATGACTATGAGAGCAAATGTTTGTAGCCACTGTTTGCTAAGGTATATAGTAGCAAAATACTTTGTAGCTGATACAATGGCTACAAATCTGCTATAGATAATAAGAATCCCTATTATCTACTTCAGATATATATATATTATATATATTTATTGCAATCCAATCATTCTTAAACGAAATACGGATGATTATGAATACTCCATAAAATATTCAACGTGTAGGAACAATACTGAAAGAGATGAAGCAACTGCAAAAGAGTTGAAAGTAATTTGGAAGTTTTAATTGTTGAGTAAGGAGCAGCGAACGTGATGCATATAGTGCTCGGACATAAACGAACAGTATGTAATGCGACCATAAAGCATTACAAAAAAATAATAATATGCAAGAAAAGCATGCCCATGCGTCGGAGAGATGCTTATAGGGGAAATCGAAATCCGATAAAACATGGTTACTGAAGCCAGGCAGTAATGCTAGTTATATTATTTTGTACACATTGTGGTACAGTTAATGTGATAGCAACGGATCAAACTATCTGCGGTAAGCTCGAGGCTGTGATGCAAGACTGCCATCCTGAAACGAGTTGAGCAAGAAGAGTCAATTGAAGCACGCCACAATATCTTTACCAAGGCAGAAACACACAGCCGACCGGAAATTTATAAATACGTTATTATAAATTCATAATTACGTTATATATTCAACATTTATGAACGAAATTTTATCCTAATTTGTTCTATATGGCTGGCAGCTAGCTAGCTCCAACACATTTTTTCAGCGGATTACCAATTGGTTTAAATGGGGGTGTTATAGCCAACCAACCAGAACGCTATACCATCCCCGGGACAGCTAACTTAACCGACTGTGAGGGTTAGAGTACCCGCAGATATACACGGGTACATATGTGCGTGTGTAAATTGTTACAATTGTATTTGTGTATGGTTTTTAGAATAGTTGTCAGACACATGCCAATTGCGTTAAACCATTACCAAACCCTTCAAACTCGAAGCTCTGTTGAATGATATTTCCGCCCTCTCATGCGATAGCATAGAGCATGCGCAAATCCGATATTTCCCTTTGTGAAACTGAGAAATTATTCGAAATGTGTATATAGCCAAAACGCACACACGTATCGAGTTTACTGGATGCCCTAGAGTTGCCGACGGAAGCAGTATTTCGCTGAATTTCTGCAATTCCCCTAGAGAGCACGTCGCCAGCACTATAGGTGCATGCGATAAAAAAAATTCGATAGAGTCTTAGCCCGTCGCAGAGGCGACGTCTGAAAGAGTGGGTATACGTATATATTATGTGCATATCGCCGTATGCCGTACAAAAAAGATGGCGCTGTGCGATTCGCAAATACGCAGGCGGTCGCCAAATTTTACCATGTTTTCCAATAGACGGATAGCCCTAAAATAGGTTGAATGCATAATTTCGCCTCATGCTATAATTTTTCGGCGCGAACGGGCATGCGCAAATC
>NW_014577127.1:215664-230271 GCF_000485595.1 Priapulus caudatus | reverse complement strand
AGGTATATAGTAGCAAAAATTTGTAGCTGATACAATGGCTACAAATCTGCTATGTACATATATATAGACATCGAATCTGTAGCTGATACAATGGCTACAAATCTGCTATGTACATATATATAGACATCGAATCTGTAGCTGATACAATGGCTACAAATCTGCTACATATATCATATGAGTTCACACAATGACTTCACACAACACTTACGAGTTTGCAGTATAGTAGTTAGTACCATTATCCATACTGTCATACAGAAACTTGCAAAAATGCCTACATGCCCATTAAGTCTGTAGCAACATCTCATCACGAGAACAATTGTTTTTGTTTGCTCCTAATCACATGTATCCGCAAAAGAAAATTCATGCAGTGTCGGCCCATTATGATGGTTTCTGATAGCCACAGTCAGTTGCACTGCCTACGCCTACAGCTGATAACGGTCCTGAATTTATTTCAGCAATTAAATTAATGATACACATGATTTTTATTTTTCCGTTTGCTTGCATCATTTTATAGAAAAATCACTCATGAAATATTTTTTCATGAAACAGTGCCTTTGGCGCTTACTTTGCTAGGACACAAATGTTCCAGTCATTTGAGACTCGTGTTTTTTCAATCTTAGCTAATACGCTGCACAAAACACTGATTGATTATTAGTATCATGCACTCCAACCAGCAGAGTCAAATAATTCTCTAGCGTTTTTTAAGAATTCAGCTATTTCTGAACACTATTATAGAGGTGCTATAGGTAAGAAGGTATAGTTGCTATAAATAAGTAACACAGGTGCTAATAAGTAGTGATGTCATGATCATCGATTATACTCGATCATCGGTTGAACAGTGGCTCGAACCAAGCGCTTGGTTATCAAAATCCATAATGGATTTCATCGAAAAAAAAAAATTGAAATAAATGTAAAACTTGAAGTGATGAGAATCAGAGATATCATCGCTACTATACAAGTTATCCTTTATTAACATGTACATGTATTATAATATACACACAGTAGTAAACAGTGCAAAACAAACAGTAAACAGGGCTAAATAAGCACATACATGCACACACGTACATGCACACGACGTTACGCACACGCAGGCATTCAACACCCCGAGTAACCGATTGTAACCGATCATCGGTTACTTAATTGGGTCCAACCGATGATCGATTACGAAATTACAACCGATTGACAACACTACTAATAAGGCAGGTGCTATTCCCTGAATGGTAAGCATTTATGTTCAGGGGTGATCATATTGATGATGTTACTTACCTATGTTGTTTTTAGTCAAAAAATTCCCAGTGATTGAAGTAAGAACAGAATTGGAAAATTGGAAAATAGAGATCATTCGAATGGATCATGGAGAACTCAGCCATCAACCAAACAAACCCTATAGGCTATCCTTGTTAAAAATATACATAAATGCATTGACCTCTATTCATTAGGTGTCACTTGAGATAAACATTGTTCTACAACTGCCTTTAGATACTAAGTGCCATTGAATAGAGGATGCTAGTAGATAATTGAGAGTTCACTGTAGTACTTTACATTCTTCACCATTCTCAGTTCAAAATGAATCTCAATGAAGATATTTTAGGTTTTGATACCATCTGGGGAACACAGTATTCATTAAGTTATTTGTCTCAACTATCATTTCTTTACTCTATGGTAAGCAGGTTATAAAACGTTCTATCGGCTGATGTGCAATATTTTACTACTTAGTAACTGTCTTTTGATCAACAAGAGGATCCTCAATATTCGCAATTTCATTTGATAACGTTGACTTTGAGAAGTAAGCTAAATACTCCTCGTTTACATTATCTATGCGAATGTGCTTCATAGGCTATTGGCATGAATTCCCAAAACTGCTCATATCCTATGCATTTCCCCCTTCATGTTTTTAATATTTTATTTAACGTTTTCTGCTTTTTTTATGTATTTTAGTATGCGTCACTTTCTACATTTTACTCGACTTTCAAACGTTCCCATTATCATTTTTTATTATATACTTACTTTGTGCAGGTTTAGCTGCCTGCTCATATAGATCTACTATTGATCTATTCTTCCTAACCAAATTAATCTATCGCCGTACAAGCTTGCAATATCCTGACTATATATCTATAGCTCGTGAAACGACTACGCTGCTACTAGTACTAAACAGCCGCTATGGGTTTGCACCGTAGGTTTCATTTGACATGCCGATAATGTGTAATGTGTAAGCCGTATAAGGCTGTATTATTACGCTGTTCATCAGTCAGCACCGCGTAGCAACGCCCGTGAGCTGATTGCTCATGGTAGTTGCGGAACACCCGTGATACAGCTGCCCGCGTGCAGTGTGATGACACATTGATTTTCCTAGGTAAAAATCCTATACCTGGCTGCGCTTGCTTTTGTAGTGAACCTCCACGCGCTGAACCTGAAGGCCGACGCACTCCTGCCTGACACACGCGCGCACGTCCACACACACGCACGCACACGCGCGCACAAATCTACGTACTTTAAGTATACACGCGCACTCACTTGCACGCACGCACGCACGCATGCATACACACATGCATGCACGCACGCACGCACACATACGCATGCACGCACGCACGCACTTGCACGCACACACAGACATACGCAGCGCACGCACGCATGCACACACACATGAGTGCACGCACGCACGCATGCATGCACACATACGCATGCACGCACACACGCACGCACGCACGCACGCACGCACGTACGCACGCACGCACACACACACACACACACACACACACACACACATACGCACAACCCACACACGCACGCGCGCAGCACAGCATAGCGTTGCATAACACAACAGAACACGGCACTGCAAAGTACAGCACGAACATGCACGCACGCACGCACGCGTACGCCACACGTGCCTGCTCACACATACATACATGCATACTGTGAATTGTAAATTCTCTCGTAAATTATTTGAAAACGCAGACACGTTTGATCTTCAGATCAACTAGCTGTTACCATAACTTTAGAACAGAGACTGTCACTGATTGCTCTAGGTGCGCGCAGGTAGTTGTCTGACGTGGGGCTTGCTCTATCCGTGTAACCTTTTGCTCCCGCTATAGGTACCCCAGCTGATTCTAGGACAACTACCCCCCGGACAATTACCCACCAGGACAATTACTCACCAGGACAATTACCCACCAGGACAATTATCCACCAGGACAATTACCCACCTAACCTTCCAATAAGGAAAAAATTCCCCCTTCAGTAAATTTTTGTCCTCTGCAATACATAATGTATGTCTGGAAAAGAGAGAAATGTTTACCCCATGTAGTCTAGAACAGCGGCGTCGATAATTGGGACGCGGGAGGGGAGTCGCCCCTACCCCTCCTATAATGACGGAAATGTTGTAACCCCAAATGATCTTGCTCTTGGCCATGTACGTTATGTTTAATTGTTATGTAACTGTTTGTGCGTGTGTTCGTATATGTGGCTGGCTGTGTGCGTGCGTGCGTGTCTGTGTGCGTGCGTGCGTGCGTGGCTGTGTGCGTGCGTGTGTGTGTACGTGAATGAATATACTGATTTACAAGAATTTATTACAAGTGTTAATACTTGTGTGAAGGGGGGGGGGAGCATTCCTTCCGAAAATCTTTTTTATTTTGATGCAAAATGGTGCAATTTGACGCATTAATTCTAAGGTCATCTATCTGAATTTTTCCCTAGCTTATATTTTAGTAGGATTGATGATATTTATCAGCAATTTGACCACATGACAAATACATCACTAGTTTACTGCAACAAATTTACGTACTTAATTGTCAATTTTCACAGCGTGATATATAAAATTGCTTTTAAAGGTCATGTAATCTGCCACTGTGGAAGTACTGTATATTTGCATATGTACATCCCTTCTTCACTTATGAATAGTTATAACAATAATTTAGACAGTGCGGCCAAAAATGAAACAATGGTCATTCTGAATGCTTGATTAATGTCAGAATAGAATTGTGAATAAAGTTTCAAAATCATTACTGAATTGTCTAATATGAGGTTTTAAATCATTGTTTTCACATTTCATCTCTGAATCAATGTATACAAGATTTTTAGTTTTTATGGGATACAGGTTGTGATAATGTACATTATGAAAATACATAATTTTCTATTATATCGCAATATATACATCTAATGATGTATTCAATAAATTCCGAATTTTAACAACCGCTTGAGGGGAGCAGACTGCAATTTCGGGCAATCGATAAATCGAACGCCTATGGTAGGATACGCGAGCGTGAAGATGCACAGATGGACTCAGCATGCGAGCGATTAGGCGCGGGGAGCGACGCTCGCGCGAGTATCGCCAGCACTGTCGCGTAGGCAAAGTATTACTTAATGTACGGAAAGGTAATTAAGTGGGTGTCGCGTCGCTGCTGTTTCTTGATTTACGCGAGTTTGCATTACACGAATTTGCAACAGCGCGTAATAAATTTACTTGAAGAATAACAAGAACAACACTACAAGAATAACGTGATGCGGCGACTGCCAGGCGCGTGGCGCAGCCACGTAAAATAATGTGATGTTATTCATTGTATTAAGCGGCACCAGAAAATGTCTAGACATGTACGTGTGCATTGGTGGCTGCGCTTCGCTCCCGCTGCTGATGCGCAGGTGAAGGCCGATACTTGCCGATATGAAACTTCAATAGGAGTGTTTCATGTTGATAAACATTGACGTCATATGCGCACATTCGCAGTTTAACGGTTGGCAGCAAGCAAATGCGTGATATTGTACGATACGTGCACACGCACGCACACACTCATGCACGCACGTGTACGTGCACACGCATGCACGCACGTGTACGTGCGCACGCACGCACGCAAGCACACCCGTCTACGTGCCCATGCATGCACGTGTACCTGACACACACACGCAGTACGCACGCACCGCACACATGCACACACGTATACCTGCGCACACGCCCACAAGCACGCACGTACGAACGTGTACCTGCACACGCGCACGCACGCACGCAGCACGCACGCACGCACCGATCATCTGTAAATGGTCAAGCAGCATGCTTTCGCTTCTGCCAACCATGACACATAACAAATACACGTGACCTGATCTATGACGTCACGTGAAACACTCTATATTCGGGTATCGGAAAAATGTCGCAATAGTCAAAATATCGGCAGTATCACTATCAGCGAATGTGAAGTTGAAATTATGAAATGCATGAAGTTGGTCCGTTAGATGAATCATCATTACTGTACGGTGTGTGTGTGTGTGTGGGCAGTGTTGTAGTCGAGTGCACCCCCCCCCCCCCCCGAGTCCGAGTCGAGTCCGCGCCCGAAGTCCGAGTCCGAGTCGAGTCCGCGCCACCCGAGTCCGAGTTCCGAGTTCGAGTCCGAGTCCAGTTTGTATGAAAAAAAAAGGAGAAAAATCGGAAACGGGAAAAAATCGGGGAAAAAAAGAAAAATCGGAAAAAGGGAAAAAATCGCAACAGTGCATCGTAGACATTCGAAGTGATATAGCGATGGTTTCACGTGACGTCATAGATCAGGTCATGTGTATTTGTTATGTGTTGTGGGTTGGCAGAAGCGAGCGTGCTGCTTGACATTTACAGATGAATGACCACAATGTTCTTGATAGAAAGCGCTGTTTTATGTAGTGTACGTACACGTGCGTGCTGCGTGTGTGCGTGTGCATGTACACGTGTGCGTTGCGTGCGTGTGCACGTACACGTGCGTGCATGCTTGGTGTGTGCGCTGCGTCGTGTGAACTTACACGGTACACGTGCTGCGGTGCGTGCGTGCGTGCGTGCGTGTGTACGTACACGTGGCGTGCGTGCGTGCGTGCGTGCCGTGCGTGCGTGTGTACGTACACGTGCGTGCGTGCGTGCGTGCGCGTGGCGTGCGTGCCTGTGTGCGTGCGTGCGTGCGTGCGCGTGCGTGCCGTGTGTGCGTGTGCAGGCTCACGTGTGTGCATGTGTACGTGCGTGCGTACGTGCGTGTGTGTGCTGGTACACGTACGTGCGTGCGTGCTGCAGGTACACGTGCGTGCGGTGCGTGCGTGTGCAGGTACACGTGTGTGCATGCGGTGCGTGTGTGCGTGCGGGGCGTGCGTTGCGTGCGTGCTGGCCGTGCGTGTGCTCGTAGACGTCGCGTGCGTGCGTGTGTGCGTGGGCACGTACACGTGCCGTGCATGCGAGCGTGCGTGCGGTGTGCACGTACACGTGCGTGCGTGTGCACGTAGACGTGCGTGCGTGCGTGCGTGTGCTTGTATCGAACAATATCACGCATTCTGCTTGCTGCAACTGCATGCGCACGAAAACACATAGCACGAGTCATACGAAACGTGTCCAAATAACGGATCCATTTCTGTTTTACGCAAATGACACAATGGGCTTGTTGAACCAATTAGAGAGTGCTAGTACCTTCGAAGTGGTAGAAGAAGAGAAGGCAGTGGTAGGAAAAGCGCAAAGGGACGACAGTCACACAGATTCAAACACAAGGGACAAGAATCTTAATTGAGCATTGAAAACGTTACAAGATTAGGCCGTGCTATCTAGAAACCTAAGGTTTTAGCTTTTAAATCTTGTAAACTGCCTCGTATTACAATGTATGTAGTGGCCTCGAGCCGGCCTCGACCCGAGTCCTCGCAGTTCCGGAGGGCTCGAGTCCGAGTCCGAGTTCGAGTCATTGCACTCCGAGGCCAAGACGAGACCGAGACAAGGGAAAATGCGTTCGAGGCCGGTCTCGAGCCAAGACCGGCCTCGAGACCTACAACACTGGGTGTGGGGGGGGGGGGCTAACGGTAATCGTGAGGGGGGGGGGTAATTGCCCTGGTGGGTAATTGTCCGGATGGCGTAATTGTCTCTGGTGGGTAATTGTCCGGGTGGGTAATTGTCCGGGGGGTTAGTTGTCCAGTGGGTAATTGTCCTGGTGGGTTTGTCCTAGTGGGTAATTGTCCTGGTGGGTAATTGTCATGGTGGGTAATCGTCTTGTTGTGGTAATCGTCTGGGTGGGTAATTGTCCTGCGTGGGTAATTGTCGGGGGAGTAATTGTCCGGTGCGGTAATTGTCCATCAGTGGGTAGTTGTCCGGATACGACGCCCCCCCACCCAGCTCTACCTCAGCCTAACCCTGCTAGTCAGTGTAGTGGGAGGGAAGGGCCTATACGGGTAGAGCTTGTGTGAGACTGGCTGTCACGAGGTTTGTTAGTTTTGTCATGCACGTATGACTTAGAGGGATAGGTACACCATGGAAATGAACATGCGAAAGCAAGATTATAGGTAGGATAGAGTGAGTAATTTAGCTTCAGTGGTCTGTAAGTGACGTGATGTACGAGCTCACGTATACTGTGATAGTGTCGATCGGTTGTCAATACATGTGGTGTGAACGGTTGAGGACGTTTGGAATAACTTATATATAGGAAAGGGGTGAGACAAAACGCAATGACACTAATTATATATATAATTACCTCCGCCAAGGGGTTGGCAGGAGGTTATGCACCGGCGCACGTGTTTGTTGGTTTGTGCGTGTACAGCTTAAGCTAAAGTCACGCCAAGCTCCCGGACCGGGCCGGACGCTGCCGGCCTGATCCGGGGAGAGATCCTTGTTGGGTCCTGGACGGTCCTGGATCGGTCCGCGGTCCGGGTGCGTCCTTGATGCGTCCTGCGCATTCCGGGATATCGCTCTGGAAGTTTAAACTGTTTTTAAAATTTCGGGGTGATCCGGGACGGTCCGGGAAGTTTTCCCCATCCGGGGTTGGTCCTGGACGGTCCATGGCGCTGTCCGTGGTAGGTCACGTAGGCTGCGTCCGTGGTAGGTCCGGGACGTCGCGTAGTGCACCGTGTTGAACCGGCCCACACCGGTGTTGAACCGGGCCCATCCGTGACCATCCATGTCGTTTTTGTCGGCCACGGATCACATACGCGATCAAGTCGGACCCAACACGGATGGGAGCACGGATGGGCCAGGACGGGGCCGGACCAGGTTGGATCAGCGTCCGTGGCCGGTCCGAAGGCCAGTCTGGGGCGGTCCGCCGGCGCCGGTCCGTAGTGACTCCGTGCTTGGGGCCGGCTTCATCCGCGGCTCAATCCCAGGATGGTCCGTGGCGCTGCCATGCTGGTCCGGCCCGATCCGGCCCGATGATGCTTTTTTTTTACCGTCTCGAAATTAATTCACCCGGATCGCCACGGATTATAAATTTTACGGTCCGGGGAGATCCTACCCCATCCGTGGTAATCCGTGGACAGTCCGGCCCCAGTGTGACTGAGGCTTTAACTGCAAAAGTTATGGACGGATTGTCATAAAATTTTCAGGATAGGTCAGAAATTGCCTAACTTAGAATTGATGAGATTTTGGTGGTCATCCGGATCCAATTAATTAATTAATTAATAAAATTTTCAGGATAGGTTAGAAATGGGGTAACTTAGAATTGATTACATTTTGGTGGTGATCCGGATCAAATTAATTAATTAATTAATAAAATTTTCAGGATAGGTTAGAAATGGGGTAACTTAGAATTGATTACATTTTGGTGGTGATCCAGA
Source organism: Priapulus caudatus (assembly GCF_000485595.1). Lineage (NCBI taxonomy): Eukaryota > Metazoa > Priapulida > Priapulimorpha > Priapulimorphida > Priapulidae > Priapulus > Priapulus caudatus. The sequence continues at coordinate 221,748 of NW_014577127.1, read as the reverse complement.
TCCAATTAATGAAATTTTCAGGATAGGTCAGAAATGGGATAACTTAGAATTGATTACATTTTGGTGGTGATCCGGATCCAATTAATCATTTAATTAATTAATAAAAAATTTCACAGTGAGAGAATTGAGCTGCCTTGGCGGAGGTCTGTTCTCTCCGAGTGCTCTAGTTGCATATATATTATAAACGTGTAAACTACACGTGTATTTCGATTGTGTCAAATTCGTCATTCTTATTTTGTCTTTTCATAAATTATCATATATACGTCATTGCAGTCGTGATATTGTTACAGATTTGTTGTTATTACACAAGGATTCGGTGAAACGAACATATATTCGTATGCATTCCATCGTTCATATCTGGCTTTGGTATCTTTGCTCAGCTAGAATATATGGTAGATCCATGGGAGCTTTGTATAACAAATAACATACCGTGAACATATGTTTGCATGGTTTTGCTTTCGTTGTTATATGGTAGCTGCCAGAAGCGATTTTTTCTACGTCGGGAACATAAAATCCATCGTTTAGCACATTCATGCGTGCACCCATTGTGATCCCCAGCAGCAGTGCAATGTACCGATATAGATCCGTAATTAACTATTCATGATATTTTTCCGAGTTTACCATCTGACAGTTGAATAGCTGCTATTAGCCGTTTGTGCTGTAATGTAGTAACAGCCGATAAGTAATTACGATAGTTTCGATGGATGATGTATCAGTGAATCTAGCTGTTTACAGGTTATTAATTTCCAATCGGCTTATTCTCTATATGTGCCGAGTAGACACTAGACAGTACTTGTGTTGGCATGGTTGTATTGGTGGCAGGTATCTGATATCGTGTAGCTTGGCTAGGGTAGTCATAGGAGTTTACAGTGGTGGCACACACCTACATTCAAACTGTCCACATTCAGCGTTTACGGGTGAACTCCGAAAATGTGTTATATGTCTGAGATGAATTTAAATATTAGGTGGTATTGGTTCAAAGGTCAGAGAATCCATTTTTAGCTCATCTGACATAGTCAGATGTAGGGTCCCTGTAGTCAGATGCAGCTTGTAGAATCGCATGAGCGTGCGTCTGTGCGTCCGTGCGTCAACAGTTGGGCACAAATCTTAACCGCTGGACGTACGGTCACGATATTCGGAACGTCGGGGGAGGGGGTATCGTCAAAACGAGTTGGGATGTCGAAGCTGGGGGTCAAAGGTCAAAGGTCAAGAGGTGTAAAAGAAGGGGGAACATTATAGGGAGGAAATGCAGAATTGCGGCACAAATCTAAACAGCTTGACCTAGGCTCGTGATAGTCGGTGTATAGCATCATGGTAGAAAAAGCCATCACTGTGCCGAAATTGGAGGTCACAGGTCAAAGGTCAATGGGCACAGGGCAGATTTTAGACATTTTCTGAGGACATGGTCTGACGGAGCGATTGAAAAACTTTTTTGTTTCAGCGGTGACTTAGCGTTTTTATGGCTTTATTGAAAGGACCATGAAATGTACTTTCTGCTGACATGCGAAGAGTAAGTGTCGGATAACCTTTTGACCCTCAAGAGGAGGGTTAAACATGGATTTGTTTACTGTTAGAAAGAATTTGACTGCCGGCTTTGCTAGTAGAATCTATACATGCATGGATGTATGAGGCTACAATGTCACAGTGAAATTTCAAAAGCTAAATTTGGTTGAAGAAGGTTTAAATGCTCCTTAAATCGTACAATTTCTATGGCATTCTGTACTGTCAGTGTGTTAAATGTAACTTATGCCACTGCCAGTGGCCACTGTCAGTGCATGTGGTGGTGATAGTACTGTGTAGTTTTTGCCTGCGTTAATTAGTTACAGGTGGCAGCTCTCTATTTCAGCCTGTAGTCAATCAAAATCATTTCGGTTAAATGGTCTGATGGACCCTGGGTTAAAAATCTTTTTGTTTGATGCAGTAATGTCAGGAGACATTTGACCCTAGTCAAACTAGGTTCACATCTAACGTGTTCAAATTTGGGCCATATCATGGTCATTGTAAATAGAGAGCTGACATTGGAGGAGACAAATTCCATATTATTTTCTTTGACAATCTTCATCTTTTCTTATATATGAAAAAAATTATAGTAACAATCTTGTGAAAATCATTTGTCAACTGTCAGATTTCAAGGTGTCAACGCTCAGAACTCAAAACACGTGTTCTAGACGTAGTTCTTAGTGAGAGGTAGTAGCCAAAGAAATAGTAGAATCGCGGTTTGTTCCTTGCATGTATATATATATATATATAGCACCACGTAAACATGGGACGGCAAGGTATAGATTCTACTATTGTCTCATTTGTTTTAAAAAAAGCTGTGAAGTTTTTCGTATATTGGATGATAAAACAACATTTCGGGTTAAATAAAGAATAAGAAATTCATTTTTAATTGACCTATTTATATTCTGCGTTATTATTAGGAAGTTCCAGCCAATCATTGTTGCGATGTGACGTTCGAAAGACAGTGCATGGAAAAGAAGCGTTGCAAAGTCGATATTTTAGCGTGAACGCGTGAAAACTGGTCTAGCGTAACCGACCAAGCCGTGCACTATCAAAGGGGACCGTGGTTAGACAGATAAAAAGACCAATTATGATAGTGGCTGAAATAATATTTGCTGTACTTGATGCATTAGTTTCATGTGTTTCATTGCGTGCCAACCAGAGGCTCACGTTTTGCGGTTTTATATTCATGAGCAAAATTTTATTCAAACATTCTTGTATTAACAAGAGCCACAGCAATGTAACAACAGCTTGTATATATGTTTATCTGCCTGGCTGATAATTTGTTTACTATAATGTAAACAAATACGATTGTGTGTCTCTAATTATCATTTGTTTGGCATTTTGATGCCATATGTACAGTACCAGTAATCTAGAGCATTGTTGTGCAAATGAGCCCGTTTCTCGGCCTACGAAACACCACATGTCCCCGCCCTAGTGTGTCGCTAATTACACCACTCTACCCGGAGCCCGATCACTGTTTCAAAAGAGATATGTTTTATCATTTATGTTATTATAGGAGAATTCGGTACATGCGAACGTGTGTGTATAACAATGGAAAATGACTACAATAGTATCGTGCAGTGCGGTTTAAAATAATAGCAGGTGTTTGGCGGTGGTGAATATGGCTCGCAATCAATAGCCTCGTTCACACGAGACCTCGTATTTATGAAATACGGTATTTGCAAAATACCGAATCTGAGACAAATACGCGCTGAGCGTTCACACGCTGATTCGCGGCTCCAGAAATACGGTATTTGCGAGCTGCGAGCTGCTTTAAACAATCAAGCGAACAATGCGAAATAAACAATGCAATGCGCACCAACTGCCGATAAAATACGTAGACTGGTCCGCGCTCGACAGTTCCACTCGCGTTACACTGGAACTGTCAAGCGCGAACCAGTCTATAAAATACGCGGCTTCAGAAATCCGGTATTTAGCGTTCACACGAGAAAATGCGCGGTCCAAGAGATCCGGTATTTCTCAAGCACGGCAAATTATTCGGGGTTTGGGAAGCCGCGTAATTACATCAAATACCGGATCTGTTTAGATACCGTATTTCTTAGACCGCGCATTTTGCCTCGTGTGAACGCTAAATACCGGATTTCTTGCTACGTGTGAACGCGGCTATTAGCTGTTGCCTACACGCTTCTGGCCTGAAATGGCATAGGGGAATTATCGCGTTGACAGAAATTATATATATAGCGACAATGACAAGTATATCAAATGGCCATCAGACGATTAATATATGCCCACATTTATTTCCTTGCAATTCACGTTGGGCGGTCATGTTACTGTAAGAAATCAAAGAATATAAGAAATCATAACAGTTGCTAGCTGTAATAAATTTTAATTAGCAATATCCACTGTAATTTTTTTCAGTATTAAAATACTGAAAATATTACAGTGGATATTGCAGTTTACCAGAACATTTATAACTTTTCTGCCTCCGACTGTTTTTTTTGTTAGTTGGCTTTGCGTATAATTTCCTAGTTCTTACACGTTTATTAATTTTTACAAATGATGGCTCTAAAATAATATCTTTCTCACCCGCCATTTTAAATTAATGTAGTTTTCAGTTTTAAGAGACGTCATTCACCGATATACGTACAGGAATTTCAAGGAAAGAAAGATTCTTTACTGCGTTATATTTCGTGCTGTTTCTGGAGGGTTATAAAACATGCAGGGCTCACTGCATGTAATTCTTCTAATGATTCTCGTATCCATCCTGCAATGCTCCTCTCAGATCCTGCATAAAATTATTTATATGTGATAACATTATTACCAATATTCGAAAACAAACTTACAAACTAAAGCACTATATTTCACAATCTATAAATTGGTACAATATACTATAAAATCAAGAACTTGTTTAATAAATTAATACCTACTCCTTTAATCCCTCTATCCCGGACAACGAGTAACTTTATGTTTTTGTTACGCACATTTGTTGCTAATAAATATAAATACACGTTTTATTGATGTTTGTACTGTTGGTATTGCACTCCCAAGTCAGCCAATCTGAATCAATCTGATCCCAAATCATCGCTGGGTGCGGTGAAATAATTTTGGCGTTTCGTTTTTTTTTTACCTCTTAAATGAAGCACGGCACGAGAACTCTTAACTAAAACTAATCCAAAACTAAGACTTAGAACTTCCTATGTTAGCTAGAGTGGTTGGCTCTTTCCTGATGCAAGCAGCCTGAAATGCATACGCGAAGCCTATGCATGTGTTTCGCGAAATCTTTTTTTTACGAAAAAAATAAGGAATAATGTTTGAGTTAATTGAATATAGTTTGCGCCTAATTATATACAATGTAAACTCGCGTGGGTGATATTGTAATTTCTCAACGCAACTCCTTCCTGCTGAACTATGGGAATGGTTATAGCTTAGTCATTGGAAGTTGGAACATTGGAACAGTCGTTGGAAATACGATTATGTTTGAGGACAAAAAGAATGTAAACGTTTGTGGGACTCCCGCACGTACATTCGGCAATCGTACATACATCGTACAATAGCAGTCAGCAACCATCGGAATGGTGGAACCACCGGGATGACTTGGCATTTTTACTTGTCATTCTGTGGTCCTTCCATTCTTGGTGCACGCAGCGTAATTTTATTGGATATATATACAGAAGTGCATGAATAGAGACCCCTGTATTTATGGGCTCCTGATATTGTTATTTGTACAAGAGATGAATAATGGATGTATTCACAATATTAAATGTGCACTAAAACGGTTCAAATGGTGTATATAGTTAACGTGCAATTGCTCATATTATAAGACAGAAACGAGGACAGAAACAAGGTGCATGTATATATATATATATTATACTATAGCAAAGTACCCGTCCTTCGGACGGTGGGAATTCATGAATGAGTGTATTAGTGTTGTAGCTCACCTAAGGATCAAGGGCTTCTTTGTAAACTATGTTTTTGGTCTTCGTGTCCTATGTGTGAATGAACATCGCCGTGGGTTTGCCTACTCGCGAGAGGGCAACATAGAGCATGCCATGGGAGAAGACAGGTGTGGTCACGTCCAAGCCTATGGTAGTGAAAGTCTGTCCTTGGGCTTTGTTTATTGTCATAGCATAGCAAAGGCGGATAGGGAATTGCAGTCTTTTAAATTGAAATGGAAGATCTGATGTTGAAAGTATGAGTGGTATGCGTGGTATGAATACGGTTTTGCCAGTTGCTGGTCCATGTAGGATGACGACGTCTATGCCGTTATTATATTTAGTATTGATTGTGATCGTTAGTCGGTCGCGTGGACTCGCGTGGCAATTGATATAGCGTCGCCATCAGACCGCCTCTAGGTATCACCGAGTGCGTACTGCTGCCACGCGGCCGTATATATGTCGCGGGCGCGAGCGTTGCAGTGTGTTCACATGCCTAGTTCTTCCAGGTACTCTTTTTACGTGGATAGTGCAGGGTCGCGTCGAGAGAGAGAGAGAGAGAGCAAGAGAGAGAGAGAGAGAGAGAGAGAGAGAGAGAGAGAGAGAGAGAGACACACACACACACACACACACACACACACACACACACACACACACACACACACGACACGCGCGCGCACACACACAC
>NW_014577127.1:187820-215654 GCF_000485595.1 Priapulus caudatus | reverse complement strand
TACGTACGTACGTACGTACGTACGTACGTACGTACGTACGTACGTACGACGAGAGAGAGAGAGAGAGAGAGAGAGAGAGAGAGACACACACACACACACACACACACACACACACACACACATACACACACACACGCGCGCGCGCACACACACACAAATTCTTTAGTAGGACCTACAATACCCCGTCCATCCTTTAAAAAAATTGCCACACTGTTTGATGAAGCCATCCTCGCTGCTAAATGCTGAAGTGCGATCACGGATATAAATGATAGTACGCAGCTCTCGTGTCTGAGCGATTGGTTGCCCCTCGATCTACTCTATCTACTGACAACCAGAATCCACGGTGAGTGTGACAGTGCGTGTGTGCGTGCGTGCGTGCGTGCGTGCGTGCGTGCGTGCGTGCGTGCGTGCGTGCGTGCGTACGTACTTGTACGTGCCTGTGTGTGTGTGTGCGTGCGTGTGACTGCGTGTGACTGCGTATGCGCATATATTTTTATATATTTATGTGTCAGTGTGCAGCAGCTAGCGTGCGGCGGCCAGCGTGTGTTGTAGATGAGCATTTGGACGGCATTTACAGGAAATTATCCGCAATAATAGGTGAAAGAGAGTAGAGAAACATTAAGACTTTGCATGGTAGTAAATAGATTTCGTATTTATTTAGCATTATATTTTATTGAAACGCTCCAAGTGTCTGTGTGTTCGTACGTGCAAGTGCGTGCTTGTGTGTGTGTTTGTGTACAGAGATGTGCGTGAGATGAAATGCCACTGTTTATTGGATGTATTATGGATATCGCGTAGAATTGTTTGCTGAGACCATGCAGCTCGATATTCGCCCGCAGTAGAAAATCCCGCCCGCGCGCCCCTATCGCAGCCCTATCGCAGCAGCAGCAGCAGCAGCAGCAGCAGCAGCAGCAGCAGCAGCAGCAGCGGCAACGTGCTGTATACTGTCCCAGCAGGCGTGTCATTCGGCAGCATCGGCTGTCCCGTTATGTGCTGCCTAATCCATCGGCACATCTGATGGTCCTTTGTGAGTACTCGTGTTCATGTAAACATGCAGTGCCTGTGTGTATATATGCAGCGTGTGTATGTATGTATAATGAATGCGCGTTTATGGGCGTTATGCGTCGTAGGATTCAATGTAGTATGCATGTATGTAAAGTTGCTGAGGCGGTCTATGTCCCCCGGGGTACTGCCGGAACGTACCCTGGGTACGGTTCGATATACCGGAACGTACCCTGGTACTATCTAATATGCCGCACCGTATCTCGCCTACTCCACTAACAAGTCTAGGGAGTCGCCTACGCCTACTCCCTAACCCTAACCCTAACCCTAACCCTAACCTTAACCCTAACCCTAATCCTAATCCTAACCATATCAGGAGTCTATCAATATCAAATTATTGATAGACTCCTGACCATATCAAATAGTGACCAGGGTACGTTCCGGTGTACCGGACCGTACCCAGGGTACGTTCCGGCGGTACCCTGGTGGACATAGACCCTATGAGCTGTACGCATGTATGTATGTGGAATTCAATAATACGCATGTTTATCTTACTATATGTTACGTTACTATTGCTCGATTATTCAGTTGGTAAATCATAATTTACTATCAAATATAGCAGCTTCAACAAATATTACGTTGGTTTCTCATGCTTTATTATCAACCCTTACCTAATGTTACCACAAGCATAGATAGCTAGTTCGCAGTGACGTTTTACGTGGTTATTGCATTAATCGTTTTCCTCTAGGCTCAAAATTCAAATTTCAAAACGATTACCGATAAAATGACGCAAGGATTTTATACGCATTCTCTGCGTTTGCGTGTGATTGTCAATGACTTAAATTTTTTCTGAACAAGCATAATGAATATTGCTCTTTCATTAGGTTTTGTGCATTATAAACTAACGTACATTTCGGTATTAGCACCTTATTCGAGGATGCGTTTGTCTGTTCTCGTTCCAGAGCCATGTCGACGGGTGAGACTGTGCAGGTGATCGTGAGGGCACGGCCCATGAACGATCGCGAGAAGAAACTGAAATGCAAGGTAAGCTCGTCATTAGAAATGATATTGTGATATTGTCTTAAAAGATAATGTCTTTCTCTAGAAATAACATCCGATAGTGGGTCAGTATTTTCGGCCTGCTGCACTTAACTGGCAGTGACGCATATACGTGTCCGTATCCGAGTCACTGCATGTCCTGTCTACTTTTCCCTCTTGCCTTTCATAGGTGGTGCTAGAGATGGACGCCGTGAGTTGCGTGATCACGAACCCCAATGACAAGACCGCGCCGCCGAAGAAGTTCACCTTCGACGCGGCGTACTTCACGGACTCGACCACCGAACAGATCTACAGTGACATCGGCTTCCCGCTAGTCGAGGTGAGGCACTCGAGGCATCGAGGCACTCGAGGCACTTGAGGCACTTGAGGCATCGCTGCCTGGCGCTGGTCGTCGCGTACACTTTGTCAATGTGACGTCTTTTGCGAAAGTCACCCTCGTTATCGTTGAAACCCCGTGTCGCAGCTATACATCTACAGTGTCGTAGCTATAGTCGGTTCTATATAGAATTGGGGGTGGGGGTCGTTATGACTATAGTTAGTGCAGTGTTTACTGACGTACGCTGCTCATGATTCACCATTATTTCTGTAACGAGCTTCGAAGCATCATGTATCCTGCCTGCTCGGAGCGTTTTACATGCTTTTGCTATGTGGTGCCTGCGTCACCGCGTGGTTGTTATCGATGTTGATTCACAATAGCAAGGCATAGACGCTGGAGTGGCAGTGACAACTAGCTGTAATACACCGTGCGCTGTCAATGGCAACCGTGCATTAAGCATGCTCGATATTATTGCATCTCCCCTTCTTCGTAACAGTGTTGGCGGCATTATGATAAGCATGAAACGGTGGCGAAACGTTGAGGTCAGACTAAAGCAAAAAACTGTCTGGAACAGCGCGGGGCTAATGGTAAGCCGCGGTCAGTGCCGAGCCAACGGAAATTACCTCAGGTCAAGGCATGGCTTGCAGAGATGAGTGACCAGGCAAAAGCGTTCCTAATTAATACAGCGCAGTGCGTCAAGGCAGGACATATTACTATTAGGGTTAAAAATGCAGAGATTCCGCACGGGTAGTTTGTGCATCCGTGCGCGCGTATCTTCGCGCGCCAACTACCCAGGCAGAAAAGTCGAATCATCTCCGGCGTTGAATGAATTTTCGCGCCAATTAATCAATAACACCTCATACCTGCTCGCAGCGTCCATCATGAAGTTGTGCGTTCTAGGCTCCAGCACCCATTTCAGTCTGCAATCTACTAATCGCGTTGCTTCGCTCTGCTGTTGCCGGATATTGCTGGCGTGTATAGGGTTATTGTCCCTATGCACATATATCTCTACTGATGAAATTCGACATCCTCCCCCCTACTCTCTCACACACACACGCTCTCTCTCTCTCTCTCTCTCTCTCTCTCTCTCTCTCTCTCTCTCTCTGTCTCTTCTCTTCTCTCTCTCTCTCTCTCTCTCTCTCTCATCCTCGTCTCTCTCTCTCTTGTCTTTTACTCTAGTCTCTCTAATGGATAAGATTGTTGAAACTTGCGGACTCCAAGGTCCCTCTTTCTGTTTCAAACGAGTACTTATAAATTAATGCACCTGACGGAATGTGGTAGTATTTAAATCTGAGGTGCTAGCTCTTTTGCTATGGCGCAGCGTGTTGTAAACAAAGGCACTATATAGGGAACTCGTCCGAACGGTAGGGTATGTGCCTTTTTCCAATATGACTAGTGGATTGTAACGAGATCACTTACAGGGATAAATTACCGGCAATAATATTGAAGTAAATTGAACATTGTGTAGATGAGCGAATAAGAATCTGTAGCACGGACACGACTCTTTTAGGTTACGATTATTATTTATAATTATATATTATAATTATATAAACTTATATTATATTTAGATATAATATTAGAGTATCTATTATTATTTAGATTTATATTATACTATTCGTTTTAGTTTAAGGGCGTTATGTTTTCTGCGAGCAATCTAAAGACACGACACGTAACGCTACTCTCTAATACTGCCCCCCAGCATCGCAGGTGCACGTCTCAATGTCAGCGTGCATGTGGTCGTCAGTCTCAACACTCTATACCCCCCCCACACACACCACCCTCCACTTACCGGGCGTTGCACACTCTATACCCCCCCCCGCACGAGCAGACGCCAAAAAACCTTGGGGGTCGCGTGCACGCGTCCAGCGTCGCCCTTATACCTCCCCCCCCCCCGCGTTGATGACTATGGTCCAGCGTCTCCCTCTTAATACCCCTCGCCCCCACCGAACCACCCCACCCTCCCGGGCGTGCACCTCTAATACCCCTTCCCAGCGGTTGTCGCGTGCACGCGTCCAGCGTCGCACACTCGTCTAATAGTCATCCCCACCTCCCCCCTGGCGTCGCGTGCACGCGTCCAATCACACAATCTAATACCATCCCCATGCCCCTTCCCCACACTCGCCGTCTCACGCTCTGCGCCTTCTCTTGTTAGAACGTGACTGGAGGCATACAATGGCCGTGTTCGCGTCACGGTGCAGGACGGGCTGCGGCAAGTCTGTTCACGATGAGTGGACGCGCGAGGAGCGGCGGATCGCAACGCGGCGTCATACGCGCAGCGTATCGAGCACTACTTCGACAAGGACATGTCGTCGGGCGGATGAACACCAAATGTTCTCGTGCACGCCTCAGCTCCTGGAGATCTACATCGGAAGGAGATTCGAGTCTGCCGGCAAAGGACCGAAGAACAAGTCGACATCAAGGTGCATCCTGACTGCCGGGCATTACTACAAGAGTGGGCACAAACGCGGCACTGGTATGTCGTTCAAGGCGACGGACAAGTGGCAGAAGTACATAAATATATGCACGGTGAGTTACACGCGTTCAGAAGTATATATGATTTCATAGGTTGGCACAGTGACAGGGGATAATAGTACAAGTGGCACAGGCTGCAGAAGGCGCTGTATATACAAGTGGGTAACGCGGCAGAGGGCATGTAAAGCGTACAGGTGGGTACACGCGGGGCATTACGTACAAGGGGTAACGCGCAGGGCATGTGTACAAGGGTGGTACACGCCGGCGAGGCACGTAGTAGCAAGGTGGGTACACGGGCAGCGAATGTCGTTACAAGGTGGGTCACGCGCAGAGAGGTAGTTACGAGGTGGGTACAGCGGCAGGGCATGATCGTACAAGGTGGGTACACCGGCGGACATTACGTACAAGTGGGTACACGCGGACAGGGCCAATTACGTACAGGTGGGTACACGCGGCAGAGGCGAATGTACTACATAGCGTGGGTACACGCGGCAGAGGCATGTAGTACAAAGTGCTCACGACACGAGCAGAGAGTATAAATTATTATGATCAAGGTTGAAGGTACAAGTGAGCAGAAGTGTAATATTATGTCAAGAGTGGGTACACTGGGCACGGTGAATATATTTCCAATTGGGTACACTGGCAGAGGTATATATAAACTAGAGCACTCAAGAGCACAGGACTCCGCAAGGCAGCCTGAATTTCTTCTCAATGTGAATTTTTTTATTAATTAATTGGTATCGGTATTATCGTGCGGCGTGCAGGTGGGGGGGGGAGGGATGCTGGTTGCCCTAGCCTGTGGTTGCTTGTTTGTCTTTGCATTTTAGTCTACACAGCCGCATCCCTAGCGGAAGTGAATGAAACGGCCCTGCATGTTTGCTAACAACCCACAACACACAAACAACACTCAACAACAGCCGTTGAAACATAACCCCGCCAGCCCCTGCGGAGGTAACAAGGTTGGTTCACATGCGCAGAAGTAGATATATTCCGGTGGGTCACAGTGGCAGGGTAGTATATATTATATAATACTATAATATATATATATATATTAATTATTATACACATTCCAGGTGGGTACACGTGGCGGAGGTATTATTATCTATCTAGGGAATTTATAGAAGGTACGATAATAAACACAAGAGTTACAGCCGTTCGCATTTTTAACGATTTTTCTCTATAAAATTTGCCACGCCAATAAGAAGCAAGTGTATACGTTCCTTAGCTCTTTATGACACCTAGATTTCCACTCACCTTATGGGTATTGATATTCGGTTACTATATTTGCTAGCGTTTGCTGTAAATCTATCTGCCGAGCTTAATTGATAAATTTTACGCATAAAATGGGCCGACTATGTTGCGAGCTGTTGTAGACTTATTAGAGTATCGGTGCGCCAATATTTAGCAAGGACGGTTTCCAGAATCTGTGCCGATAGGGGATTTAAGTACTTGCTACCTGCGGTGGCGTATGTATACTTACGTGCAAACTAACTACAGAGAATTTGTTTATTATGTATTATTATTATGTAAGATAGTATGTCGATTTCTTGTGTTGCGGTCACATAACTGAGCGCTGTCTCGCAGGGTGGGCTTCACGAGGATCAAATTTCGAATCTTAGATTGTCTCTCAACCTGTGGGGCACGATGATTTGGAAACGTCGTTGTAAAATATTCGCTCCGATAGCTTCTAATAATGCGCTAAACAAGGATCACAAAACTAGCGCGCTAATCGTCTGGCCGATTCAGCCTCGTGCAGATTAGTTTCAGCATACGCTAGCAAGTATATGTAAGGAATATTCGAGTCCATGAAGTGATGTGATTAGTGGTATAATAGTGCTAGAACGTATCACTTGCTTCTTTAGATTGCGTCGGCAATTTTGTGAAAAATCGAGAGGTAAAAAGCTCGGGTAATCGGGTGTGTACTTTTGTGTATTATCCTACTCTTTTGATAATTTATATTATTATATAAGATAATATATATATATATATATAGATAGATAGATATATAGATAGATAGATATATATATATATATTCAAGGTGAGTACACAGTGTTAAGTATGCATGTACGAAGTGTATGGGAACACAAGCTGAGCATGTAAGTACATGGTGGAAATACTAGACCATAGGCAATGTAGTTTGCCCATTTGTGATCTTCTCATATATGTCTATAGAACGGACCACATTCTGGCAGAGTGGTTATGTGCAAGGCACAAGTATAAAGTGGATGCGTGCAGTGAGGTTATATGAGTAGAAGATGAGTACGTGATGCGGGGCATTTATCCACTCAAATAACTAGTACAATGCTACACTGCTAGTAATACGAGCAGTCGCTGTTAGAACGTGATCACGCCTCGAATCGATGTCCGATTAATATAATCAGTGATCCTCCTGCTCTCGCGTGGCAGGTCTCACCATGCATCCGGTGCACAATGTGCGGGAGTGCGAGAAGGTGATGCAGCAGGGCTGGAAGAACAGGTCTACCGGTTCTACGCTTATGAACGCCGACTCGTCGCGATCGCACGCCATCTTCGCGATCAACCTCGAGATGGTGACGACGGATGCGAACGATGAGGAGCACATCCGTGCTGCCAAATTGAACCTCGTCGACCTGGCCGGAAGCGAAAGACAGGCGAAGACAGGTGAGCATGAGCGTGCGTGCAATATCGATGATCAATGTGCTTTTTAGGCTAGGTCAGGGTTAGTAAGGCTATTACTGGGGAAGTGTAGAAGGTGTAGGAGGTCTAGCATAGGTGGGTGGCAAATCTAACTAGGGCATGCTAGCCGTTCGGCATCCTAGCATAGGTTAGAGATTATGGTTATATATACATGGTTATATATGGTTATATATAATATGGAGATATAGGTTAGAGATACTAAATATTTATATTGTATATGTGAGTGGTTATGCAAGCTCAAATAGCTGTATGGTTGGGAAGCTATGATATGTTATCCTGATCATATCATATGGCTATTACGAATCATATGTGTGTATGATGACAATTATCTTTCTGTCCACTGTAAAAGAAAGTACCCGGACTTTATGTTGTAATGTTGTAAAACTTTTAGTGAAAAAGTAAAATACAAATAAATGCAGCTTGCCTAGACATGAGATGACTGAGTCACACGTTATGTCACAATTGAGAGTGCTGAGACGTTATCTTCTCGCAACGATGACAGTGTCGTTTGTATGCAGGGTTTTAAATGGCTTGACAAATAACAAGTGAGAAATGACAAGTGAGTGATAGATATGCTCAACAGGTAGTTACTGTTGCAGGTGCTACTGGGGAACGATTGAAAGAAGCGACGAAGATTAACCTATCACTGTCGGCACTTGGAAATGTCATATCTTCACTCGTGGATGGCAAAGCTACTCATATACCCTACAGGGATTCCAAATTGACTCGTCTGCTTCAGGATTCCCTCGGTGAGTCGTTATCTCTAGCGTCTGTGGAGTGCGAGCATTCTCTATCTTACGGTTTCACTCGGTTTCACGTCTGTTCACGATTATTGGAAGTCTCTCTTCAGTCGGCCAAGTCTTCTCAAGCATTAAGCCTCTTAAGTATGCATACTGCTGTGTCAAGATATCTGTACAATATACGTGTGTGTGTGCGTGCGTGCGTGCGTGCGTGCGTGCGTGCGTGCGTGCGTGCGTGCGTATGTGTACACAATTCCTTTTGCTGTTCCAATTGCTGATATGCTGTTCAAGTCTCTCGTATGTATTTGTCTATTTGTGTATGTATTAGGCCTCCTACATCTGCATACTGTGGGGTCAGAATTTCTGTACAATGTATGTGTATGTGTATATGTGTGTATGCTTTCATGCGTGCATGTGTATGTGTCTATATGTTGTTCACGTCACTTATGTGTATGTGTGTGTGTGCGTGCGTGCGTGCGTGTGTGTGCACGTGCGTGTATGTGCATATGTGTGTGTGTCTGCATAAGTATATGTGCGTTGTGTGTGTATGTGTGTGTGTGTATTATGTGTGTATGCGTTCATGCGTGCGTGCGTATGTGTCTATAAGCTGTTTACGTCACTTATGTGTGTGTATGTGTGTGTATGTGTGTGTGTGTGTGTGTGTGCGTGCGTGCGTGCGTGCGTGCGTGCGTGCGTGCGTGCGTGCGTGCGTGCGTGCGTGCGTGCGTGCGTGCGTGCGTGCGTGCGTGCACGTGTACGTGTGTTATATGCCGCGCGTACAACGTCGTCGTCGCAGGTGGCAACACGAAGACGCTCATGATCGCGTGTCTGTCGCCGGCCGACAACAACTACGAGGAGACGCTGAGCACGCTGCGCTACGCCAACCGCGCCAAGAACATCAAGAACAAGCCGAAGATCAACGAGGATCCGAAGGACGCGCTGCTGCGGCAGTACCAGGAGGAGATCGAGAAGCTGAAGGCCATGCTGACCGGTCAAGCGCCACTGCCCATCGGTGAGCGAGTCACGCTACGATCGACATGGCCAGATTTACGCATAAGCTAAACAAGCTACAGCATAAGGGGCTCACAGTCTGAAGGCACCTCTCAAAATCGTTTGTTTTTCATTTGTTACACTATAACTATAATTGATGATATAAGTGATGATTTAACCTAATTAACAACAATTAACATTAAACCCAAGTATTAAAAAAATATCATTATTTAGTAATATTTACAAAAGTTTGCTTCCCTTAGCTTAGGACCTCGCTTTGTCTAAATCTGGCCTTGAAGGTCGAAGTCGACAGTCTCTCTGTATATCGAACGCCTGTCCATAAAGCACACTTTCAGGGGGTTTTCTTGAGTGCAGATATATATGGTGATATATACCATCTCTATGTAATGGACTTCTGTCTGTAAATGACACTTTTCCTTTTTTTCTTGAGTGGCATGCAGTTATACACTGAAACCACCTCTATAGAACAGACGTCTGTCCGGAAGGGTCACTTTACCTTTCTTCCTTGTGTAGCAGTTATACAGTGAAACCCCCTCTCTAGACAAAGCACCCGTCTATAACAGAAACTTTTCACGTTTTTTCCTTGAGTGGCAGTTATACAGTGAAACCCCCAATTATAGCAGCGACAACTGTCTATAAACGATACTTGTCCCGTTTTTCTCGTGTGGAAGTTATACTGTGTCTCTCTCTATATAATCCTCCTCCTCCACTTCATCCTTCTCCTCCTCCACCTCCTCCTTCTCCTCCTCCACTTCCTCTTTCTCCTCCTCCTCCATCCATACTCCTCTATAGATTCAGTGCCTATCTATACCGGTCATTTTTGGCATTTCTTTCGACTGACACTACTACATAGGTTTGACTGTATCTATGAAGGCATATGTGAAGCTCAGCAACGAGCAACCTACTGACCGACGTCTGTTGATGGCTAGTAGTAGGCTGTCGGTCACTCCGTGCCTTGCACCACGTGCTGCCTGCTTTCATAACTGCCTGCCACTGATTTGGCATGTAATTACCTATGTGATAATTGGCTTCAGTAGTGCGAATAATAGCTGCAGTGAGTCATGCTTATTTATTATTGTCATGAGTTATTCTGATTTGCTCTGATTTGTGAGCAATAATTTGTGAGCAATAAAATATAAAGCTACAGCTATATCACGTTTATATGGTGACAATTGTTATCATCCTTGTTTTTTTCTACAGCTGTACTCTATGACCCTAGCTGTACGTTATAGTAGGTGCAATGTTGTTGCGTTAATATGCTACATTGAGCACCTGCGCTTTGGCATCATGTACATTGCAGATCAGTCAGCTGATCACTCACAAGATATACAGAGAGAGAAGGAGAGACTTCAGGAGGTGAGTTGTTCCTCGATCCAGATCTGCCAGAGCAATACAGAGATGAGATAATAATATGGCATTATAAGTGTATGCATCCATATATATATCACCGAAATTCGTGCTGGGTAAAAATAACCTTCTCCATGTTATCATTATGTCTTCATTTTACATGTACTGTGCTAGAGTTTACAGCAGTTGTATGTTCTGTTGCATCGCCCACTATATATACTGTATTTAGTTATTTATAGTACTGCAGTTTTGTTCGTGATTACTAGTCACTAGAGTTGCATGATAGAGATTATTTTTCTATGTGTCTCTGGTTAGTTGTAGTTTAGGCAGCCCTTTATGTTGAAGCAGGATGGAATATCAGTTAGATGTTGCTATTGATGATCTTCTGGTACTACTGTCATTGTAAAAACTTGAGATAATATTAAACCTCTTCAGAAAAACTGAAGACAAACATCTGTTGAGGTGGTAAGAGTCACAGCGCATTCACAATCTGGCCCTTGCTGCATTCCATCCACGTCTCTGCAACTCATACACGCCCCATCGTGCTTTACAGGAGTATGAAGACAAGATGTCAGACATGCGTGTCAAGTACGAAAAAGAGCAGAAGAGCAACGTTAGGCTACATGAGGACATAGAGAAACTGAGGAAGCAGTACGATGACAAGATCTCTCTAGTTAAAGACAAGTATAAGAGCGAACGTACGTAATCATTAAGTGTTGCACATCAAGTTGCCAGCACGCACTGACGAGTACCAAAAAATTCCTAAAATTAACTAGATACTCCTGCTGTTTTCATGTAGTTGCCAGTTTGGCTATTCGTGTTTACGACGTTGCGTTCTTAGCATTAACTATTGCGAGGAATTACCCACTGTAGGATTATACACTCACACTGTTTGGCTTTCAATGAGATTCACGGACAGTTTCCAGATGTGACGCTTTTAGCTCAGGTTTCATTAAAGGAAAGCTGAGGTAGAATTAATTATTTACCGTCTGTCGTGTTAAATCAATCGGCTGGCCGCGCGTCCTCTATTACCTAGGCGGTGAAAGCACGTAATTA
Organism: Priapulus caudatus; assembly: GCF_000485595.1. Taxonomy (NCBI): domain Eukaryota; kingdom Metazoa; phylum Priapulida; class Priapulimorpha; order Priapulimorphida; family Priapulidae; genus Priapulus; species Priapulus caudatus. The sequence continues at coordinate 203,975 of NW_014577127.1, read as the reverse complement.
AATGTTCACGCCGGTCAGTCGGATGTATACGTGGAGAAGGAATTAGGATTCTATGTGCTTGCTTGACGCGGTAATCGGTCGTAAATGGCTTCATCATCCTTACAGCAGAACAGGTAGAGGCGACGGCGCAGGATGGACTCGGTGAGAAGATTGTCGTGAAGAGGTGAGTGCAGCTCGAGTGAATGATGGGGTTTCTGTCGTCGATCCACTCGTTATAGCAATGCGTTTTGAAAGGTGCGTGTGTAAGTCTAAATCTGAGAGAGGTTTTTTGCTCATTTTCTTGGGGAAAACAAAAGTCCATCTAAATCGAATTTAAATTGTTTGCAGTGCTTTTAAAATTCCGTACTAGCATGTGTCATATACAGCTGTGTAGGTTAAACGTTTATCAGTATGTCGACATGAGAGCAGTAAATATAGTCAAAAGGTTTAATTGTCTACGGTTGTTTGTTGCATGTAAGCAGGGGTGGATAATGATAGGTCTGTCATTATTCACCTCTTTATATAAGTTGAATTTGAAAAATTGATGGAATATTAAACAATTATAATATGCCCGCATGTATGTTGCAGGTAACTTTTGTTTTCGTTTTTTTGCAATCGCATATGTCATTAGGCCAGAACGAAATTTTTGTATGCAAAAGTCATAATAAGTTTGTTGTGCTATCAGTACATACTGGTCACTTTTATACTGAAAGTACAAATATTGTTGTACTTATGGCATCACTGATGGTATCAGTGAGAGTGCCAATACGGGTACCGCTGGTGGTAATATCACTGTGCATGCTCATGTGGGGGGTGCCCGTGTCCTTCACTTAACACCACTTCAGGTGCCACTGTGAGAGCCGTTCTGTGGTTAGCATTTATACCACTATGTAGGTGGAAACGTAGACTGGTGCCAGGGTTGATACCACTGCAGGAACCCATGCACAAACTCCTCCACAAACATTAGACTGCTTCACTAAATGACATTTTACGATTTAGATTGCACTGTTATCGTACTTGCTTTTAGTTACTTCGTTTCGATGTATGCACGTAGTTAGTTTGTCATGTCCTGGCTAAAATTCTTGTGTAATTCACTCCGATAGAAGCACTGCATGATCAAGCACAGGATGAAGCAACTATTGCCAAAGTTATTCGATATAAAAAGTATATGCCTTTTATATCAAACTAGCTCATAAAATACACATTGCCCGGGCGAAAGGGGTAGAGGGGTGTTATATGTTAGGAAATGATTCGTGATTGATAGTGTTAGAAGGAAATCTGTTGACATACGTGCACACGCTCACATGCACAGCTAGGCACTCACACGCACAGACACGCACACATGTACGCATGCATGCACACTCAGAGAATCAAATGATGAGCTAAACCTAGCCTGTCCATGTAGTTGGGTCGTGTAGTGCATAGTGTCCGTAGAGCAAGAATGGAGAGAAAGTTTGCCAAGAGTAGTGTTAGTGGGGGTAGCAGAAACTAGCGAATCGGACAACGGTATTCAGACACCCTGTGCTGCCTCATAATGAGGAGGAGCCTGAAGGTCATTTCTCCATAACTTGTGTATGTTTCGCCTGATTTTATGAAGGCGTTCTTTTGCAACTTGACCTTTCACAGTCTGCGTGTCTGGCCTTCCCACCTGCTAGACCTATGTAGGATTATTGGCTGATTATGAGCTACGGAGAGAAATATATAGACAGGTGACCCTCGAGTGTATGCAGTGGCAGGTGTTAGCTAACTGAAAGCAAAAGCAGCGGAAGTCTTACTCAGAGTGTACACCATCGAAATACGCATGATCCATTTATAAATTAAAGGATTAAAAAAAGGATTTAAACGTAAAACAGGATAATTTAATTGCTTATAATTATTGAAGGTTGGTATTCATGGGAATACAGGGCCAGATCGTGTGTGGAACCAAATATTTAGCCAGATAAATTGGTTACTTTCGAAGTGGGTTCATGTGATACTAAACGTTTAGGTCTCCCTGATCGAGTACAACTCATATTAACTCTTATAATAACCAACACAGGTGTATTTTTTCTTGTCATTTACCCACTCAGTGATGTGATGTGAACGTGGGGTGGTGCCATGATGAAAGCTTTGATGTAGGGTAGGGTATTTTATTATGAAGAATCCATCGTGTGGTGTTTCTTTTATGAAATTAAGCATGCCGGCGAGGCTTTATACCCCGAGTATTTCGTGCCAGACTCGCTCTCATAAAGAGACGTGCTATGTTTTGCAGTTTGGCTGGTGGTTACCACTCTAGCACACTGTCTGCGATCAGAGACCAAAGTGATGCCCTAGAAAGGTAGTCCACATTTATTTGCATATTTGCTAGGCATATTTCACTGTTCCGTTGCTCTTATGCTTATTGTTGTATTAATAAATTTGATGGCCTTGAAACTGATACCAAACATATGTAACCTAGAAGCAAGCAAAATCTTCCAAATCTGCTGTTGATGCCAATTTGGTTGCATCAGACTACTGTTTTAACAGTACTAAGTGACAAGAATAGCTCTGCACTGACAAACATGCATGCACAATCAGTCAGCACTTAATTGGTACCTATTACATATGACACGTACAACATGATACTGATTTTACATCACTTAAATAAAGTGCAGGAAGATTAATTTCAACAAAACAGACGAAATTTTTTCTGCTATTTTTGCTGTCGCCTATACTTGCAAAAGGCTTTTATTACGTTTAAAATTCCCCTGTGCATGAGGATATGTTTTAATTTATATTGTATTTCGTTTTATCTTCAATTTTGTTTACTGTGATTAAGTTGAATGCATTGCGCATGCGTGAAGGTTAATATAGAGGCCTGCAGAAGAGAACAGAAGCTGTGCTGTTGAGTCAATGAAATACGTTTGGACTCTGCACAGGTTACAAGAACTTCAAAACATCATGGTAGGAGGAGAGAGAGCCAATGATGTTGAATTAAAGGAAAAGCGGAAAAAGAAGAAATTGGTTGCGGAAAAGAAGAGACAGAAGCTAGCAGGTGTGGTAGAAACATCTTCATGTGACAATATCGATACAAATTCCTATCACCTAGCAATATACGTGGTAATAAAACTCACAAAATTATATCCTATTATATTCGAGTATTTTGCATTTTTTTGACATAAAATATAATTATATTGGTCGTGAAAGTGTATTTGTCTCAACTGTACAGACACGATTCAGAAGATGGATGATGATGGAATCATGATGAATGTCTATGACTCTATGCAAGATGAGCTAAAGGCAAAATCTGACATGGTCGACCGACTCAAGAAAAAGGTATATGATCATATCATATGTCACTGAGTATGGACTTTTTTTTTGAGCGGGTGTTGTGAGGACGACCAATGGATGTGAGACCCCCTCAACCTAATTGTGTAGAAGATACAGTCGGTGTGTGACGAAAAAATGAGCACATTTTAAAATGTCAAATGCATAAAGATTACAGGTTGCCATAGTTAATGTCACTTCACTATCATGAGATAATTCTCGTCTATTTGACTCGATAATGCATCATTGATGCGCCACACTGAACGCGTTCTCCCTGGTTCCAGCTTCGTAATGTCGAGTCAGAGGTCAAGGACTTGCAAAGCGAGTTTGAGTTTGACAGGACAGACTACCTCGACACGATACGAAGGCAGGATCAACAGATCAAGCTGCTGCAACAGCTGCTGGATAAGGTGAGAGCCTTCATTCTAGATTCAAGGGTATTGTAGCATTTTACGTGTATGTGAAGCGTTTTGAAGTTGCTTGTTCTAGAATAAAAATGTTGGGAATCCTAAGGTGCTAGAGTGGGTGGAGAGTAGGTTGTGATGAGGTCATGCAGAAAATATTCAAACGATAAGGTTGCTTAATCATGTTTGGTTGCTTTAGAATTGGGGAGAATATGGTCTAAGATAATGGTAAGTATGGAAATTTTTTGACAATGCTTAAAGGGACAGGGCTTTGCATTTAGGTACCTGCACTCACTCTTAGATTGGGCCAGAACCCCACCCACCGATGATTGACAGAATCTGCTTGTGCATTTTAAATCGTTAGCTTCCAGTACGCGTTGCTATAGCATGAGCAAACGATTTGCCCACGAAAAAATAAAATCAATGTTTTTGCACTGCACGTACAAATGTACGTGTCGGCATAACAGCTATAATGCAGACGTGAACGCAATGTTAATCTTGTTGAGGGTATTACCAGGATATAAAATATGTCTTGGAGGCAAGAAGCTCGTACACAAAACTGATACCTCTGGGTGGTGTCGATTATCTGATAATCTCAAGTTAGGTTAATCAGCCTAATCTATAAGTCGAGGTTGTGATAGTCTCCTAGAAGTTGCAGCGATCGAAGATTCGGGGGTGGGGGGAGGCAGCTGTATCTTGTGTAGGTTGAAAATTTACTAAACAGCGTCTCTGCTTGCGTTCAGGTTCAACCGTGCCTTCGACGAGACTGCAACTACAGTAACCTGGACAAGGTGAAGCAGGAGTGCGTGTGGGATGAGGATGCTCAGCGCTGGAGGCTCCCCGACCTCATCATCGAGAGGACAAACCTGCCACCCGCAGGTAAGCGGTCGAAAACAATGTAAAAATAATCAGTGTAAACAACAAGCTCCGTCTTCATATTTCACTAGCAGATAAGGTCGATGTATTGATGAAATGATGAGCCAGGTAAGAGTGGATGTGTGGATCTAATGTTCTCCACAGCGTAACAGCTCTGCAACTATAGCATGTCTAGCAGACGTTGTGCGTGTCCTGGTTGCTTGGTTACGTACCATGTTGAGTCTGCATGCTATTGATTCGCTAAAAGCACCAGCTTTTGAACAATCCATATTTCCTATTAAAATTTCCATGCTAGCCTTCACCCAACCTACAATTTCGTAGTTGTTTTTGTATTAATATGCTTAATAACATCATTATTAATTGGAATTGTATTAATTGTTTTATTCTACAAGCAACTTATACTGCACAGTTCGTTATAACGTTCATACTCAATTAGGCAGACTCAGTTGTACTTGAAAGGGTCTGTGTAACATGCTATTATTAATGATGGCAGCAGTTGCCTGTACCATGGCAACTGTCATCTGACGACTGAGGTAGATCAATCTCAACAGACGGAATCTAAATGCTATTTCTCATTTTCTTGTTATGCCTGCCTTGCCACTTTCGTGTGTATCTAATGATAGGCAATCGTGAGTATTATCGTGGTGTACCTCTGGTGATTCAGTAATGCATGTTGTGTAAACCGTAGATACTTCGTAGAATTTTATAGGCCGATGAATTATTGAGTTGTGGTTTTATAAGTTGTAATAATGAATGTTATAATGAGGAATTTTGTTTTCCACTCGACATACATAGTGTAACCAGTTGTCACATATGTCATGTGAATTATATTATGTTGCGTTTATATATGTATCTATGTATTATATATGTATCTATATATTTGTATTTTTCTCTTCCCCTCCATCTGGGATTTTTTCCTGGGTGGTCTGACACCTGCTGCGACGTTTCTGTGTCTGTCCTGTGTATTTGTGTGATTGCCCCACGATGTTATTGGTTCAAATATCCATCTCATTTAGTAAAACTGTTAAAACCGGAAAAATGATGACATGATAACTGCTGTGTGATGAAAGCTTGCACTCACCTTAGCTGCTTTTCTCTAAATTTGTTTGCAAAGCTGATTTTTAAACTGCTTCTATACTCATGACTCATGGAAAGCTTTTTGGCACTGCTTGTTGACCCATGTTGTCCGATTTTATATTTGCATGTGGATTTCACTCCCATCACAGAACCTTGGAACAGTAAGTATGCTGGCCAATAACTAAAAAAACTATTCATATAACACCGCCCGCCACTCATGCAAGTCAGCTTAAAGGAATAATAGGTCCATTGATTATGCAATGTTGACGAATGCTACAGTAACTGGCACCTTGTGTAGTTAATAAGTACATTACCTTATAGCCAAACGCGTATTAGATTGTCCAATATCACTGCTGGTTACATTACAAACAAGACTTCAAATCGGTTGTTGATATGTATCAACGTATCATTTACGTGCCGTAAATGTCATCCAGGAGTCAAGCGATGACGTAAACATCTGTGCGGCCCGTATGTTTTGGATGCCAGATGAAACGGAAGTGTCAGCGGTGTAACCATGCACGGCCACGGACTAAACATGGAAATAGAGTAAAACACACGTACTAATCACGGACGCACGTGGACAGCCCTGACAAAAAGTGCCTTATCACGAGCGTCCATGTTTACGAAATCACTGATGATAGCATTGCGTACGGCCGAGCATGCGTGCGAAAATGTCCGGTGCACTATAAATCTGTATCACACCCGCTTCGCCGGCAGCGGTTTGAAACTGTAAACAACTTTTTGGACTTCGGATTTCAATTAGACATTTCTTAGTAATTAGCAGTGATATTGGACAAACTAATACGCGTTTGGCTATAAGGTAATGTACTTATTGACTACAAAAGGTGCCAGTTACTCTAGCATTCGTCAACATTGCATAATCAATGTACCTATTATTCCTTTATTAACAACAGCTCAGTATGCATGCGTGCGTGTGCTCGTGTGCGTGCTCGTGTGCGCGTACGCTTGTATGTAAAAACGTATAATTGTATAATTATACGTATGGATGGATGGGTGGATGGGTGAATGGATGAATGGATAGATAAATGGACCGGCGGACGGATGGATAGATGGATGGATGGCTGGATTTGCTATGGGTGGGTGGGTGTATGGGTTTGGGTGGGTGGGTTGCTGGGTAGGTGGATAGTTGAATAACTGGATGGGGGGGGGCAGATGAATGGATGGGTTGGTAGATGAATCGATCTGGGTGGATGGTTAGATGGATATATGGATGGTTTGATGGATGCATGGTTTGATGGATGGTTTGATCTATCGATCTGGGTGGTTGGTTACATGCATGTAAGAGTGGAATAATATGCATCAGAGACAGGAAGATGAGAGGTTAGTTAGGGATGTCTACAATCAGGTAGGAATGTAGGTAATTATATCAGTGTGCGTAGCAAATTATATCCCAGTATATCTATCATTCTATCACATCTGTAATATTGATGTAGGTTCTGAAATCCACGACAGATTCTAGTTTGTTGCTGCTGCTCGTATTTTTTCCAACTCTTGGCCGGCGTTCACTCTCATCATCCAGTGCTCAATATGTATATATATATATAATATATATATATATATATATATATATTGCCTTAACCACTGGTATGGTTTTCATACTCTGGGTTTACGAGCATGTGAACGCATAACAAAGTACTGCGTGAGACGCCTGCGTTGTGGAGGGAGTACCGGATGTACTAGCTTTCTTTTTGTCAAGAAACGGTGCTGGGTCCATAAATGACCTATATTTCTACACAATAGCCTAAACACATTGTGGTTTTATTTCGATCCATTCGCTGCTGTTTCTCATGCACGCACACTCATTTGCACATGGCAAAAACACCTTATTGGGCCACCCGTTGTTACCAGTCTTTCCTTTCCCAATTACCATTCACTTATGAAGACTTGTTGGATATATACATGCGCGCGCGTGCGTGCGTGTGATCTCTATAACGCCGTCAAGGTCAGCTTCAGTCATGTGGAGTCGCATGGTGACTTGTAGTTGCTGGAATTATCAAAATACATTTTATATATATATACAGAATATTCCATACGTATGCTTGTGATTCGCTCTGTTATACTGTTTCCAGCATTGAATACGACGTGATCAAAATAAAGCTGGTAATAGCTGGTTACATAGATCTTTAGTGAGTTTTGCTTGGTTGGCTGACTGCAGCTCTCGCTTTTGCAGGGGTGATGCCAGGCGGCAAGGTCTCTGTGACAAGCTTGCATGGCTATCACCATAGCAACGGTTCCATTAGTGACCCGGGTGAAGACAGCTACTATCAGGTAATTCTCACACGTCGTTTGCTAAATGACGTTTTAAATTAATGTACTCACTTTTAATGAAGATTTAGGAAGTCTCGTTGAGTGCGTTATTTAGTAACGTGACAGATCAACTGACAGGTTTTATCCAGGTAATATAGATTATAATTTGACTGGCCGAATCAATACTGTATGCAATATATTATTATGCTGCCCGACAGTGCCACTATCACACTGCCCTCAGGGTGCCTTGTAACCGATAATCTGTTATACTGTGCTCCTGATAATATTATTGTGATAATAGCAGTATTTGTTGCGATGAAAAATGAAATCACGAGCAATGCGTCAAAATGAAGAGGTCTCATTGTTTTATCTTTTAGTTTCAAATGTGATTTTTTTTTATAGAAACTGGAATCAAGCAAAAATGAGGTGTTCGCAAATGACTATTTCAAACCAAAGCGAGACCTCACGCAAGTGTATGGCCGGGACTCTCTATCTGGCCGAAACATACGTGAGTATATAAACCAACATTTCAGTTGACATTATGATCCTCATGTGTTTGGGTTGCTATAGGTTATCATGTGTGTTGCGCACTCCTATTATCAGGTAATGACAAATAATATTATAACAATGACAAATTGACAAATATGACAAAAATGACAAAAATGACAAATATATTTGTCATTATACGCTCCTGCTATTATGTATATTCTCATGACATAATGGTTCTTGCTGGGTTGTTCGTTTGCTCAGGAAAACATCGCTGATCGTGTATACGTTGGCCACGTTACATAAGTAGCCTGCACGTTGCAATAGGTTATCTTTTCTGTTGTGTAGTCTTACCATCTATATTCTGAGGTGACACAGTGGCTCATTACCATGGTCGTAACAGATGACGCTAGAAATCAGGATGTGCGTACATGGTCCTATGTCTTAGTATCATTATTAATACCAGGGGTTAATGATGACAAATTTGTCATTATTAACCCCTGATAAGACCCATATTTTGTTGGTTTTTAGAATTAAAATATTAAGAGCAACAACGAAAGGTGATAAAATTTCTTTGTATCTGTATTGACATTCACGGTCAAAACAGGCACAAAGTGTGTGTTTTTAAACGATTTTGATGCATTCTCTTCATGCTTCTGCAGCACATAGAGAGACGAACTTCCCTGTCACTAACGACTGGACTAATGGTACGATAGGTAACGGCCCGCAGAGCTCAGCAGGAGGAGCTGGCAACATTTCTACACTAGACCTACCGAGGAAACCCGTGCGACTCGAGGCACTCCCTATGCAACGCTTGCTGGTCAACAAGAAGAAGAAAAACCGATCTAATACAGACCTCACTGGACCTTACACCTACTAGTAGCATGTGTCCAATAGTGTACCAAAGTGGGGGGAGTTTTTTATGGTTTTTATGCATGTTTGTCAATTATGTGTGCATTTGTACTAAATTTTTTGATGTATGGAACCGTTGAGTATTTTTGATGTTTTTAAATCGAAAACAATCTATATGCCCGCAGCTATTATCTGGTCAATAATTGTGTAACTAACTCAGTATGATGAGTTGATATTAATTTTAATTGGTCAGCAGGCAGTTTGTTTTGTAAATCACTGTGGCCTTATAAGGTTGAAATTTGCAATCGCTTTTACTGTGTTGTTGTCTGTTTAACTTAGCCCACATGTGACCATCTTACAGCCATTAAGACTCCTGAAAATGTGTAACTCTTTACTTTTGACATGTGTGAAAACTCATTGTTGTTAATCAGTCATGCTACGTGCATATGATCATGATCATATCATCATCATGATCATAATAATCATCAAATAATATATATATATATATATATATATATATATATATATATATATATATATATATATATATATATATGTATATTATATCATATGATCGCATCATGATGATGAATAGTTTTTGCTTGTAGCTAGAGGGCAGCAGTTGTTAGTGTGTTCAGCCCGGTGTCAATTTCCCCCGGGCGTAAAGGGAGGGTGCCGATGGGGGCGTGCTGGGGGGTGGGGGTTAGGGTTAGGGAAATAAGGCCATGTCTAGCATGGAAGTATCACAGAGTCAGACTGTAGAATGACGGAAGTGTACGAAGTGACTAGTGTTGCCACATAGCGGCATCCTCCCTCTACGCCCGGGGGAAATTGACATCCGTGTTCAGCCTGGGCACAATTCCATGAGCGTTCCTGTTATTGTCAAGTAAGACGTTATACTTATTATATTGTAAACTGTGCACACGCGTGTGCACGCAAACTCTTCTGCAATAATAGATCAAGTTATACTGTGATATATGTACGATACATGATGAACGTTAAGATACAGGTTGAAGCTCGGAGCATATATGAATAAGAGTGGTTCAGATGGCAGAGTATGCTGACCTTGTTGGGTTTTCACTGTGACGTTCGTTTATTTCTGTTAGAAGATGATGCCGTAGCTAATACCGTGTGAAGATAATACCCGTAATGCCGTATGCTTCAACACTTTGAATGACCGGCGTCTAGTTGGTGCATTTTATATTTTTGATAAACTTGTCCAAACTACGAGTACGCGATAACAAGCCCGTAGCTAGCGGAGGTGAGGGAGGGGACAATTGTCCCAGGACCAATGTATATAGCATTATATGGACAATAGCCAATGGTGAACTGTCCATGGTCAACTGCCCAGACCACAACGCTGCACGTGGATTTACCCTCCCACACCTGGGAAAATTAGTTAGCTACGGACCCCCTCCCCCCTCTCTCTTTCTCTCTCCTTCCTCTTCCCCTCTCTCTCTCATCCCTCTCTGCTCTCTGTATATCTCTATCTATCTATCTTTCTTTTTCTCTCTATCTTGTTGTCTTTTTCTCCCCATCTCTCTCTATTTTCAAAATTCGGTTGTTCAAAGTTCATTGGTGTTTATGAATACTGTCATTACTGAGATTAATAGATGTTTTTGAACGATTCCTTGTTGCGCATGGTGTGTATGCGTGGCTACTGGTCCTGCTGTTAACTGTTTTTGTGCAGTAGAAGAATTGCGTAGAAGTGAGCCTGCGAAGCATTGACCTCACATATATTGTTGTATCACGCGAAAAAAAGTTGGCGTCCAAAGATATAATTACACGTTGGCTAGTTGTAAATTTTATTTGATGAAGATATGGCTGGACCAGTGATCGGATAGCTACAACGTGCTCGCGTGTGTGTTGGTCGTTGTGTACAAAGAGTGATAAACAAAGACGTACGCTTGTTTATAATAGTGTTCCAGTGAAAAGTTTAAGCACAGCTGTGATAAGCTATATGAACTGTAAATATATAACTTGTTGTAAACGGCCTTTCGATTACATTATTTTTTTATTAGTTGCTTTTCTTTGAAAACAGGCAAACTGTGCTTGCCTGACTAGTATACGAGGTATTTCTCGGAGTAATGCGTTTTACTAGCGAACAGAACACGTGGTATTTGCTTCACGACTCATGTTTGGGGTTGAATAATGTTGGGATGGTTAACATTCGAGCCTTTAACAATTACAATTAATGTAACTGCCTCTCGAAGGTGATAAAATTGAACAGGTTCCACGAAACAGTCTTTTTAGACTTAATGATACTCTACATGTGGTGTAGTCTTTTCAGTGTTTCGTTAAGATTTTTGCTCGCATAGGAAATATTAGAAATGTGGGACCGGAGGCAGGGGGCTGCAACCTCCTCGTCCCCCAGATTGAATTTAAGATTAAACATTTTGACAGAGTATCATTAGTTTTAAGTTTTTCTAATTGATGAATTATTAGCCCGATTTCAAGATTTTTAAAAAGCTTTAAAAATGTTTTGGAAATGATATCTGAATGCTGGAAATGTTATTTTTGGCAGGGAAAGAAGCCTAGAAGCCTTGCTGATACCCTGTTTGTAGAATCTATGGTCCTCTCTCTCCTAAATTTGTTTAGTTTATGTCTCCGGGTTTGATATATCAAATACTGTATTGTGATCTCTTACGAAATATATCAATTGCGCTTTTATTATTAGTTATAAAATATATACTCATGAGTTGGTGGCTTGAATTGTTGTTCTTTTTTTTCATTGCTGGCAGTTGTGTGTATCCGTGGATGCTATAGATAGGACGTAAGTTTATTAAGTCTGATAGGTGTTATTGTATGGAAAATGCGTAATCTCCCATTCACGAATAAATAGCATCAGATAATTTCTGCTTAGTATAGGTAAGACATGTAATGGCTGTTTCCGGCAGTCTGCGTCCCAGTGCTGTTGCCCCCTTACGGCGGTGAAATAGTTAGAGAATTGGCATTGATAGACGAAAAGTTATATTGCTACGATGTGAACGTATTTTATTTCTTTTATGAATTTTTAATCATGCAACCCAGATTTTAAAACCAAGTTTTATAATAATTTTCGTCAACAATGCGCCGCTGGCCGCTCTCTAGAATTCCAAATTACCTGACTGGTTAATAGGCAGGATGGACTGTGATTTACCTTACGTTTATGTTATGTTATGTTATCTGATTATATCGATACTGTCGCGATATCCGAATCTGCTATTTAACCAACCCCACCCGGATGTATTTTTTGTTATTAAATGAATATGTGTGCCCGTAAGCGCGCCCGGATGCATGCGTGCTTACGTACGCGCGTGCATGTGTGACTGTGCGTGCGTGTGTGCGTGCTTTACTAATTTCGATATTAATAATTTCGATACATTATTAATAATTCGATTCGTTATTAATAATTTCGATACATGTCTCTGACAGTCGGTCGTTAATATAAAATTGTACTCATTCACAAATCAAACGTGGCACGCTACGCTACTCAAACCCGATCTGATAGACGCCGTGCGGTGCGCCTAACAGAATTTTATTAAATAGTATATTCAACGTTCTTATTTATAACGAAAATGCAATCGATTTCTTTACTGATCCTTCTCTAGTCTGGTTTTCCTTGTTTTTACCGTGGTTCTGGCTGTTTCTTATCTCGTGTCACCTCTTTCTCTCTCTCTCTCTCTCTCTCTCTCTCTCTCTCATCTCTCTCCTCTTCTATCTCTCTCTCTCTCGTCTCACTCGTTCTCCTCTTCTCTCTCGCTCTTTCTCTCTTTCTCTCTCTCTCTCTCTCTCTCTCTCTCTCTCTCTCGCTCTCCCGAGCTGTCGATGACATGTGGTTGAACTTGTTCGTTATACCTCTTCTCAGCATGTAAAGAGGGCTCGTTCAGGCAATTTCCGGCTCCCTCCTCATCCGCCGATCGTACATACATAGGTATATCGGCAGCGCTGTCGTCGTGTCCGCACCAATGTCTGCTTTACATCCCACCAGCTTGCACATATACCCCAGATTTGTTGTTGTCTCTCTTGTAATTAAATGTGTTGTCGGTGATGAAGAAACAACATGTTGGTCGAAGGTTTCGCCCAGTCATGTATGCTTGATGCTGCGTCTTAAATATACAGTTTACCGTTCTCTTGATCAGGCCCTCCTGCTGCCCAACGAATGATCTGCGCTTAATGCTGTGTTTATCACACTCTGGTAACATTTATACGACAAGTCCATGCGTGTATAATTAATCTGACAACGCGCAACATTAGTAACTATATTGTCCAATGCATTATATAGGAGATGGTGACAATGGCACACGTACACGCGTGATGTGGTGATGACGTCGTACATTTCACCGATTTAATCTCCAGTCTCATATCTTCTTTTCAGTGAGTGCAGTATTCGTTCCTTCTGTGACAAAAAATTGTTGCATCACTGTAGTGTTAGGGTATAAGAGCGTTTGGCTACGTGTAGGTGAACACATTTCTGTTGGATTTTGTGTGACTATCGCGTTTAGCAAATTCAGTAGTCACGTGGTGGAATATGGACAGAAGAGGATGGGAGGGAGGTGCCTGCATGGTATTGTTAGAGTGTAAACTTAGTGTAGTTTATGTTTACTCTTGGTTCACCCTAGCTGTATGATAAATGTATAGCCCGTACAGTGGCGCCATCTACAGTGGAAAATAAACGGGCACTCACTTAATGTTTCTCGGTCGAAATGAACAAACAACACCCTCAACAACACCCCTGTCGATTTTAAAGGGGCTACCCCCACATTTACGAAAATGACATAGGTCCAAATCTGGACATCATCTCTATCCTTGAACGGTAGTGGCGTGTCTTTCCTTCTCTCCCGAATCTACCTTCGTTACTATGACCCACCAATCAACAGGTTATGGGCCCAGGGCGAGAATACCATTATTCGATGGAGACGAAGACAAGTATGAACTATGGGAAGTGAAATTCCTTGGCTATATGAGACTACAAAAACTACACGAAGTGATTCAGAGAGAAAAGGAAGTCCAACATGGCGATGCCGATGCCGCCACTGCCGCTGATAGGGTCTATGTCCCCCAGGATACTATCGGAGGGTACCCTGGTTACGGTTAGATATATCGGAAAGTACCTCGGGGTACTATACAATATGTTGCTGCGTACCCTGCATTGTCCCACCGTACCCTGACTTTCAGCCAACTGATGTCGTAATACTTTCAATGTCAAGTTACCACATCCCATAGTAGAATCCTCAAAACATCGCAATCCAGTAAAAATGTATGCTATGTTTGACTATATTTTTCTTTTTCCTTTTTCATATATTCATATTTTCATTTTCATATTCATTTTCATATATCATTCAAATATTCATGATCTGAGAGAAATCTTTCGAAATATGAAACTGAATCATTTCTGTTCATCTTGTTGGTTAGATGCTTGTGTTCGTTCCACAAGCGCACACAGCCTTCTTGTTGTTATGTTCTTTCAAACCTCGCATTGAAATCTCCCTTCTCTTGTTCGTCTCCATTAAAAGTGGGTACTGTGTGGTATCTTGCACTTTACATCTTCACCAGACAATAGCCCTTTTTGGTTGGTGACTAGAGGGTAGAGGGCGCACCTGGCATCCATGCCTTTCCTGGTACAATTTGGGTCACACAACTCCTTATTAGGATATCTCATTAAGCCATGTTCTTAGCTTCTTCTTCCGCCATCTCACACATACTCTGACATCAAGCATGCTTTGGAAGTTTTGGTTTACAACGCTCCTTTTGTAATATTTCATAGTTATGTTGAGATGGTGTCTAAGTAGATGGGTAGGTAGGTAGGTAAGTAGGTTGGTGGGTAGGTGGGTAGGTAGATAGGTGGATGGGTAGACTATAGGTGGTTGGGTGGATAGGTAGGTAGATAAGTAGGATGGATAATGGATGGATAGATAGATAGATAGCTAGCTAGATAGATAGATAGCTAGATAGATGTAGTGCAATCTGCCAATAAAGGTGCGATAGGTGGCAGCACAAAATCGACGACTTCGTTACTTGCCCAGCGCGCAGAGAACGATTTAATTATAAAACGCAGTAACAGGGTATTAATCAATATGAGTGAGTACCCATACTTTTTGGTTTACAAGCTCTGTGTGCGTGTGCTGGGCCCAACGTTGGATCAACGTTGGCAGCCAACGTTGGCCCAACGTTAGCAAGAGCTGAAGACAGCCGTTGGCCCAACGTTGGCCCAACGTCAGCATGTTATCTGGGATATTACCGTAAATGTTCCGCAAAGTCCTGTTGCTACAAGGTCCACACTCAGGATGAGACCTATGGCGTCATGAAAATGTGGGTGAAGACTGAAGACACCAAAATTATGCCTCTACGATATTTAGGATTTTAGTTATTCAAACAAAATACACCAATTTCATTAGCGGCCATCTTGAAATCCAAAATGGCCTCCATCCTATGCTTTTCTAAGTGTCATAACTGGGTTCTCCACTATCGAAAATGTGGGTATAGCCACCAACATTGTGTCTCTACGACGTCTGGGAGTCCAGATATTTCAGAATATACATTTTCGCTGGCGGTCATTTTCGATTTCAAGATGGCCGCCACAATGCGCAAAAGTCAGCTTGGAAACAAGTATTATAGAAATGATATTTACCCGTTTCCAGCCTCTACCCAAAAAGTTTAGGGTCATTCTTATTTTGGATATCTGCCCCCTGACTAAAATTATAAAACGCAGTAACAGGGTATTAATCAATATGAGTGAGTACCCATACTTTTTGGTTTACAAGCTATGTGTGCGTGTGCTGTGCGCGCGGGCGTGTCAGAAGAGATTAGGATAGTGAGCTACTAGGGCCACTTAAAAAAAAAAACGCTAACCTAACCCTAAACCCTAACCCTAAAAAAAAATTTTTTTTATTGAACATAAACGTTGCCTAGTAAGTCATATCATTATCGAACCTTCTGCCCTTCTGCC
>NW_014577127.1:180284-185924 GCF_000485595.1 Priapulus caudatus | reverse complement strand
GTGTACGCGTGCGTGTGTGTCCGCGGCGCGTATGTAAGCGTATGCGCGCGCGTGTGTGTGCCTGCGCGCGCCTGTGTGCGTGTGCCCTGCGCGCGCTGTGTTGTGTGCCGCGCGTGTGTGTGTGTGCCTGCGCGCAGCCTGTGTGTGTGCGCGGCGTGTGTTGGTGTTGCGCTGTCGCGCGCGTGGTGTGTGTGCCTGCCGCGCGCGTGTGTGTGTGCCTGCGCGCGCGTGTGTGTGTGCGCATGCGCGCGCGTGTGTGTGTGTGCGCTGCGCGCGTGTGTGTGTGTGTGGTGTCGGTGTGTGTTTAATCATGTGACACGCGTGTTCGACAACTGACATGAATTTTTCGATTTATAGCCAAGTCGCAACACAGGTTACATACTTGTTCGGGAACATGCCTTGGGTTCTGTATGGAAGAGGTTTCTGATTGCATTGATACAAAGGTTAGTGATTTTTTATCATGGTTACATAAATCGACGCGTGATTTTATTTACGCCAGCAGAACCTGTCCTTTCGGCGCATGTTCACTATATTCGAGCTGAGCTGAAGGCATATTTTCCAGACACCTGCGCTGACAGAGCTAGATGTGTTAAAAATGACACTAGCGTTCTATATATGATGTTGCTAATACCTGCCTCCGTCATGGACAAAAATACGGCCACGCGGAGGGAAATTAGCAAATTTTATTAAAATGTAGGCAGGCGCACATATCGTTTTCCCGTGATCGCCATGCTCGTTGCTTTCAAAAGAACAGCAATTCAACTAATAATAAGAAAGTTTTTTAAAATCGGACACCTGTTTTGTTCTTATTTTTTAACAGCGTTTATAACTGCGTCAAAAGTCGCGGGCTTCATGCTCATTTTATAATTTGCGTCTGCGTAAGGTACTGGTATCATAGCAGATGCATCCGCCAACGCGAAGGGCTACCGTCATAGTGAATCGACGCTGTGAATCTGTGATCCCCCGTTTCCTTACGCTACGGATATCAAAACAGCAGAACGTGCTGTTTAATCGATTTCCATAATGAATGAACAAAGCGACTGCGATAATAGAAGAGAATTGGAAAATCTCTCACACGCACGCACGCACGCACGCACGCACGCACGCACGTAAGTAAGTAAGTAAACACGCGCACAAGCAAAACATGCGCACACATGTATGCACGTTTGTTCGTGCGCACAATGTCATGCGCACGGTTAAAACTATGGTGATTGATAGTTTGACCTTTACATAACGTTTCTACGTATCTATCGGTCGCAAGTTTAGAATTGCGTAAAGGGACATTTTGTAAAGCTTTTGCTGAAACGCACTAACAGCCTGAACAAAGGCTGGATTGAGGTCTGTGCATGCCCGCGGTGCATGTCTGTTTCGTATTCCCTTTGGTAGACGTATTTTTACCTCCGCCAGGGGCTTGGCGGAGGTTATGTTTTCACCGGCGTGTGTTTGAGTGTTGGTTTGTGGGTTTGTGAACATGCACGTTTCAGTTCACTTCCGCTAGGTGCGCTGGCTGTAGACTTACAAACACGCAACCACAGGCTAAGGGGCAACCACAGTCCTCCCCCACCTGCACGCTCGCACTAATCCGGATCCACTAAATTAATTAATTAATTAATAAAAAATTTCACATTGAGAGAATTCAGCTGCCTTGGCGGAGGTCTGTGCTCTCCGAGTGCTCTAGTTATGACTGTATTGATGTCCATGGGAAAATAAGTGGTAACAATTATCTTCCTTAGTGGTTAATGCTTGCGTTGCTATAGGGATGTGGGCTATCTTGCCAGTTTGCAAACACATTTTAGAGCGGAATCTTTATTTTTAAGCTAACGCTGATAATCCATCCGTCAAGAAGGCTTGCCTCTCCGAGTTTGCTAATTTTGCAATGAAAAATTATCGAAATTTTCTACTGATAATTTCTTGCATATTACGGAAACAATGATTCAGGTAGACATATCTTACAGCCATATATGTTACAGTTTTTAATTATTCAAATAAATATATACCAAAAGATCAAAATGGTTTGCGATTACGCCTTAGTTTTTAGAGGCCTCGGGCGATGTGCCTTTAATTCTGTGCCTGTTGCGCAAATATGGCATTTGCCTAAACGCGTAACGACTGCGCAGAAAAGCGGAATGTATTCATTTCACTTAACATTGTGTATTAGACTGATTTTCGGTGTCACGGTTAACGACATAATACCAACTCGCACTATACATGCGTAACTCGTACCCTGTAAGACGAATTATCCGTGTGTGTCGAATAGAGATATACATGGTATTTACATGTTATTCATAAATGTAGTACATTCGATTCTTTCACTAATCTGAGATTCCCGAGTATCGCAAAATAGGAGAAACTTTGTGTATTCCCACCAGAAGCAAAGCCAGTGAGATTCTTTGTTTAGATATTTTCACATGAACACATTATTGCTGAATGCATAATTCCGCACTTGTAACCATCAAATGTAAAACTCCTTCTCATATCTAGCTCACTAAACTATTTGGGTCGTATTGGAGAGGCAATATTTATTTCCACAACTTTTTTCGCGAAAACGAGCAAACTGTGTAGCGATATTCGTTCATATAAAAACTATAATGCAATGTCATGCATAGTTATTTTTACGTCATCTCTGCGCAATGCAGGTACAAGAAGGCGCTGTATTTTGCAGTTAAGTGCTGATCAGTGTAAACTGTGTATATTAATGCTACAGCTTCAGCCTAAAATATACGGCAGAATACATTCATGGCAGAAACTTGCGGGTTTACATATCAGAGTGAGATAATCCTGTGAATTCCCTGTATTTCTAAGAGCAAGATGAAGGCTTTAGACAAGCTACGACGATCTATATTCCCAAGCGACTCTCACATGCAGATTATTGTTCATACAGCTTCCGGTGCCGGCTTCGTAAAATCGATTTAATCTAACTAGAAATTGTTAGTAATATAATTTGCTTGTGTTGTGTTCCCGCGATGCAGTCTTCATCCACGAGTATCTGAAATCAGGATCCTCCATATTGGCACGAAACACACACGCAGATAACACACGCGCTGTGACATTGTCGATAAATACTCGCCATTCTTGCTTCTGTTTACTTGATAGGAAAAATAGTTCATTTTCAATGATGTAGAGCCATTCCCTCCGGATAAAGATAAGAAACTTTTTGTTTGAACAGAATTAGCCGTGTTCGTGTAAACCTGCGCTGCAAATTCAATGCCTCACTTCCTCCCCATTATCCACTTCCCCTTCTCGATCGCTTGTTCTCTCAGTCCCTTTTCTCTCTAGCTCGCCATTTCTCTCTCTTTTATTTCTCCTCTTCCTCTCTTTTGTTAAACCGATATCCTTTGCGCGTTTATTTTTCCACGTTTATCTCTGGCTTTCTTTGTTCCCCGATTATTTGGTCTCTGTTTTTGCCCGGGCTCTCTTTCTTTGCGCTTTACCCTCTCTCTGCAACGCTCACTATACACTCTTTTAATTGCACATATAATGTTCCGCACGCTGAGCTGCGCAAGAAGCCAAAATATTCCCACATATTATATTCAAAACATTTAAAGATTATAGAAAACACATTATAATGCGGAGATGTAGTATGCAATACACAGGGGATAAGAGCTTACACATACATAAACGCTCAGCTGTGCAGGAACATTATCTCGTTTATTATTATTAAGAGCTTTGTCATTATTAGCTCCTGATATATATATATATACCATATCATATGTCCCGATATCATGTGTCCTGTGCCCAGCTAATCTACAAAAGCACACATACAAGAAAACTGCATTCGTATAATGTCAGAAAGAGCAGTTAAATAAATATTAGGTAGTTAAATTAGCAATTGCTATGATATCATACGAAAATTAACGTTTTCATTTGCTCTATGGAAGCTTAGAAGGATGTGTATATTGATACCAACAAGAGTGATACGAGAATGTATATTATACCCCGTACAAACTACAAAATTTGATCCTACATCAAACTAGTCCGGGCTAGGCCCGCGTCAGGCGCGCGCTAAATCGCAGCATACAGACACAAAAGTCTGAACCGCACTAAATTAGCACGGATTGACTGCGTGTGCTCAGTTTAGCTTGTTAAGTCACTCAGCACACAGCTACTGTATCTTTGTGACCCAAACGCGGCTATGCGTATCATGCGTATATCGAAATTTAGCCCACACCTGGCCCCGGATTGCGTACACACACAGTTTAGCGCGGGCTTACTTAGTACGGACTAACTTAGCACGCTTCTAACCGGGCCTGCCCCACCTCCATTTGCGGGGCTAACTTAGTCCGGACTAGCGCGTATTTAGCCCAGGATAGCATGTATACACTGCAAAAAATAAGCGCTCCTGGCCTGGACTAGTTTGATGTAGAATCAAATTTGCAGTCTGCAAGGGGTATTATACACGATAAATCGATTAAAAGCACCTGACTATATTAAGCAAGGCCATGTCAATAATAATGAGTAAACTGGCTATTATTGTCCATTATAGCTCATTAGGAGATGATTGCCGTCGTTTCGGGTACCCGGTAACTCTACATGAAGCTTGTATTCAAGACAGGCTGATGTCCATTTTAATTACCTTGCAAAGATTATTAATTAAAACTGAGTCAGTGTTAAATGAACGGCATATATGCCGGAACACGGCACGGAATAATTGAGTTGATGCGCGTAAGAGAGTCCTGTGCAGTTGTGTTTCGTGGCGGTCCACTGAGTGGTATGATGCGACGTATTTCTACATTTAAATTAAGAGTTGTGGTGTCACTCTACTGCAATGCAACGTAATGGTATCCTTACTTAGGTCTATTTGGTTTGATTACAAATTTTTTATTATATATTACACACGCACGCACGCACGCACGCACACACACACACACACACGCACGCACACACACATACACACACAAATCATGCACACTCTCAGGTAGAGATGTGAGAGAGGTGAAGGAGGGACAATGATATAGAGAGGAAGAGATAAAAAATAGAGAAGAGAGATAGACGTAAAATTATGCACAATATCTTTTCAATAATAATAAACTGTGTGTATGCAAGTTGCCGAAACTATTAGGCATTGAAGTGCTAATTTAAAATCCGTCGCGACAAAGATTTTGCATTGAAAATGCAAATTCCCGGACTTCTGCCCCACATGGAATTAAGGGACAGTATTAAATTATTAGACCTTCTTAGTCAAAAGCCGGAAAGTTTCACAGTAATGCGTACATTTCGCCTAGAATAACCGCTAACAGTATGAAAATGTTGGCGATTTCAATTGAAAATCCCACAAACCCCTGATCTCGGAAAAATGGTTGATATCCCACTGTTTAGTTATTCGCACCCGCAAGTTTACAGGAGATAGAAATAGACGGCGAATTCTATCACCACGCGCCTAAGGCGTATTATCGATTAATGTATGCGATTGCATGTGGTGATATAGCCGTGATTTCCATTGCTTTCCAAAATTGTGATACGCATGTGAATATTTATGCATGCGGTAGATAAGATAACATAGAAGAAGAGCTTCATCAGGGCTGCCTTACACAGCGGAGACGCGATACTAGTTCGACGTGAGACGTAGTATACTGCGCTGTCAGTGTTACATGAAACACCCATACACACACACACACACACACACACACACACACACACACA
>NW_014577127.1:176096-180274 GCF_000485595.1 Priapulus caudatus | reverse complement strand
AAGTTTAGGGTCATTCTTATTTTGGATATCTGCCCCCTGACTAAAATTATAAAACGCAGTAACAGGGTATTAATCAATATGAGTGAGTAGCCTACCCATACTTTTTGGTTTACAAGCTATGTGTGCGTGTGCTGTGCGCGCGGGCGTGTGTACGCGTGCGTGTGTGTGCGCGGGCGTATGTAAGCGTATGCGCGCGCGTGTGTGTGCCTGCGCGCGCCTGTGTGCGTGTGCCTGCGCGCGCCTGTGTGTGTGCGCGCGCGTGTGTGTGTGTGCCTGCGCGCGCCTGTGTGTGTGCGCGCGTGTGTGTGTGCCTGCGCGTGTGTGTGTGTGTGTGTGTGCGTGTGTGTAATATGTACACGCGTTCGACAATGACATGAATTTTTCGATTTATAGCAAGTAGCAACACAGGTTACATACTTGGTTCGGAACATGCCTGTTCTGTATGGAAAGGTTTTCCTGATTGCATTTATACAAAGGTTAGTGATTTTTTACATGGTTACATAAATCGACCGTTGATTTTTTTACACCACAGAACTGTCCTTTCGCGCATGTTCACTATATCGAGCTGGCTGAAGGCATTATTTTCCGGACACCCCTGGACAGACAATGTGTAAAAATGACACTAGCGTTTATATATATGTTGCTAAATACCGCCTTCCTGGACAAAAATATGCCACTGAGGAAATTAGCAAATTTATTAAAAATGTAGCAGGCGCACATATCGTTTCCAGTGATCGCATGCGTTGCTTTCAAAAAACGCAAATTTCACTAAATAAAATATTTTTTTAAATCGACAGCTGTTTTGTTCTTATTTTTAACACGTTTAACTGTCAAAGTCGCGCTCATGCTCATTTTATACATTTCTTATGCGTAAGGTTACTGGTAATCATAGCAGATGCATGCCGCCAACGAAGCTACCGTCATAGTGAATCACCTGTGAATCTGTGATTCCCCGTTTCCGTTACCTAGGATAATCACAGCAGAACAGTCTGTTGACGAGTCCATAATGATTAATGAATAATGAATGATAATAAATTATGATAATAATGATAATAATTAATAATAATGATGTTATAAGTGATAATAAATGTAATAAATGACGTTATAAGTGATAATAAATGTAATAAATGATAATAAATGATGTCCATAATGAATGACAAACGACTGCGATAATAGAAGAAATTGGAAAATCTCGTCAGCACGTTTGCTATTCGGTTTTGTCCTAGTATCAATAATATCGTAAGGCTCGATAGGTCAGCCGTATGGTATAACGTACGCATGTAAATACGCACGCGCACCAACATCACGCGGACACTCATGACAATCACACGCAGACTCACACACACACATGCACGCACGCACGCACGCACGCACGCACGTAAGTAAGTAAACACGCGCACAAGCAAAACATGCGCACACATGTATGCGCGTTTGTTCGTGCGCACAATGTCATGCGCACGGTTAAAACTATGGTGATTGATAGTTTGACCTTTACATAACGTTTCTACGTATCTATCGGTCGCAAGTTTAGAATTGCGTAAAGGGACATTTTGTAAAGCTTTAGCTGAAACGCACTAACAGCCTGAACAAAGGCTGGATTGAGGTCTGTGCATGCCCGCGGTGCATGTCTGTTTCGTATTCCCTTTGGTAGACGTATTTTTACCTCCGCCAGGGGCTTGGCGGAGGTTATGTTTTCACCGGCGTGTGTTTGAGTGTTGGTTTGTGGGTTTGTGAACATACACGTTTCAGTTCACTTCCGCTAGGTGCGCTGGCTGTAGACTTACAAACACGCAACCACAGGCTAAGGGGCAACCACAGTCCTCCCTCACCTGCACGCTCGCACTAATCCGGATCCACTAAATTAATTAATTAATTAATAAAAAATTCCACATTGAGAGAATTCAGCTGCCTTGGCGGAGGTCTGTGCTCTCCGAGTGCTCTAGTTATGACTGTATTGATGTCCATGGGAAAATAACTGGTAACAATTATCTTCCTTAGTGGTTAATGCTTGCGTTGCTATAGGGATGTGGGCTATCTTGCCAGTTTGCAAACGCATTTTAGAGCGGAATCTTTATTTTTAAGCTAGCGCTGATAATCCATCCGTCAAGAAGGCTTGCCTCTCCGAGTTTGCTAATTTTGCAATGAAAAATTATCGAAATTTTCTACTGATAATTTCTTGCACGTTACGGAAACAATGATTCAGGTAGACATATCTTACAGCCATATATGCTACAGTTTTTAATTATTCAAATAAATATATACCAAAAGATCAAAATGGTTTGCGATTACGCCTTAGTTTTTAGAGGCCTCGGGCGATGTGCCTTCTGTGCCTGTTGCGCAAATATGGCATTTGCCTAAACGCGTAACGACTGCGCAGAAAAGCGGAATGTATTCATTTAACGTAACATTGTGCATTAGACTGATTTTCGGTGTCACGGTTAACGACATAATACCAACTCGCACTATACATGCGTAACTCGTACCCTGTAAGACGAATTATCCGTGTGTGTCGAATAGAGATATACATGGTATTTACATGTTATTCATAAATGTATTACATTCGATTCTTTCACTAATCTGAGATTCCCCAGTATCGCAAAATAGGAGAAACTTTGTGTATTCCCACCAGAGGCAAAGCCAGTGAGATTCTTTGTTTAGATATTTTCACATGAACACATTCTTGCTGAATGCATATTTCGGTACTTGTAACCATCAAATGTAAAACTCCTTCTCATATCTAGCTCACTAAACTATCTGTCACTAAACAATCTCACGAAACTACTGGGTCGTATTGGAGAGGCAATATTTATTTCGCGAAAAAGAGCAAACTGAGTATCGATATTCGTTCATAGAAAAACTATAATGCAATGTCATGCATAGTTATTTTTACGTCATCTTTGCGCAATGCAGGTACAAGAAGGCGCTGTATTTTGCAGTTGTGTGTGCGTGTGTGTAATATGTACACGCGTTCGACAATGACATAACTTTTTTGATTTCTATAGCAAGTAGCAACACAGGTTACATACTTGGTTCGGAATACATGCCTGTTCTGTATGGAAAGGTTTTCCTGATTGCATTTATACAAAGGTTAGTGATTTTTTACATGGTTACATAAATCGACCATTGATTTTTTTACACCACAGAACTGTCCTTTCGCGCATGTTCACTATATCGAGCTGGCTGAAGGCATTATTTTCCGGACACCCCTGGACAGACAATGTGTAAAAATGACACTAGCGTTTATATATATGTTGCTAAATACCGCCTGCCTGGACAAAAATACGCTACGGAGAAAATTAGCAAATTTATTAAAAATGTAGCAGGCGCACATATCGTTTCCAGTGATCGCATGCGTTGCTTTCAAAAAACGCAAATTTTACTAAATAAAATATTTTTTAAATCGACAGCTGTTTTGTTCTTATTTTTAACACGTTTAACTGTCAAAGTCGCGCTCATGCTCATTTTATACATTTCGTCTGCGTAAGGTTACTGGTAATCAGAGCAGATGCATGCCGCCAACGAAGCTACCGTCATAGTGAATCACCTGTGAATCTGTGATCCCCCGTTTCCGTTACCTAGGATAATCACAGCAGAACAGTCTGTTAACGAGTCCATAATGAATGACAAACGACTGCGATAATAGAAGAAATTGGAAAATCTCGTCAGCACGTTTGCTATTCGGTTTTGTCCTAGTATCAATAACATAGTAACGCTCGATAGGTCAGCATAATATATATGTATATATATATATATATATTATATATATATATATAATAAAGTGACGTGCATGTCTGCGTCCATATCTGTTTGAGGATCTCGTGTGAGTGTCATGAGTGTCCGCGTGATGTTAGTGCGCGTGCGTATTTACATGCGTACGTTCGTGCTTTCGTGTGCGTATATCGTTTGCGTGGAACATATGTAATTATTATATGCATGCGTGTAGAGAGTGCGTGTGCGTGTAGTATGCGTGCCAGACTCATACACACGCACGCACGCACGCACGCACGCACGCACGCACGCACGCACGCACGCACGCACGTAAGTAAGTAAACACGCGCACAAGCAAAACATGCGCACACATGTATGCACGTTAGTTCGTTCGTGCGCCCAATGTCATGCGCACGGTTAAAACTATGGTGATTGATAGTTTGACCTTTACATAACGTTTCTACGTATCT
>NW_014577127.1:169175-176071 GCF_000485595.1 Priapulus caudatus | reverse complement strand
GCTATTTCTGTCCGATTATATGCCTCGAGTTAGAGATCGTTGACTCGGTCCGTTTCGCGGTACCGATAACAATACGATGAAGCTTGTATTCAAGACAGGGCTGCTGAATCACATTTTAGATTACCTTGCAAAGATCGGGCCATATCATGCCTCAACATCGGCACGAATAAATTTTTGAGGTTGCATCGCGCGTCGTAAGAGAGTTCCTGTAGCCAGTATGTGTTTACGTCGGCGGCCCTCTACTGAGTGGGTTATGATGCGACGCGTAAATCTACAATTTAAATTAAGAGTATGTGGTTCTGACGTCTTACGCATGCCAACGTAATTGGTAGTCATTACTTAGGTCTATTTTGGTTCTGATTACAATTTTTTTTATTATATTATTTTACACCACGGCCACGCCACGCACGCCACTGCGCACTACACACACTACGCCACGCACACACACACCGACGATCACACCAATCATGCACACTCTTCAGGTATAGATGTGAGAGCGGTGAAGGTAGGCGACAATTGATATAGAGTAGGAAGCGATACTAGAGAAAGAGAGATCGACTGGTAAAATTTGCACAAAGTATCTTTTGCAAGTCATATAAATAAAGCGCTGTGCTGTGGCATAGTATGCTCGGAAACTATTATGGCAGTTGAGATATACTAATTTAAATCCGTCGCGACAAAGATTTTGCATGAATAATGCAAGATTCCCCTCGACTTCCGCCCCACATAGAATTAAGTGTGACAGTATTTTAGCATATTTTATGGTAGACCTTTCTTTAGTCAAAGCCGGAAAGTTTCACAGTAATTGCGTAGATCTTTCGCCTAGAATAACCGCTCACAGTATGAAAAATGTTGGCGATTTTAATTGAAAATCCCACAAACCCTGATCTCGCGGAAAAGGTTGATATCCCGGACTGTTTATGTTATTTTCGCACCCCGCAACGTTTACAGGACGCATAGAAATAGACGGCGAATTCTATCACCCACGCTGCCTGAGTAAGACGTATTTCGTTGAATGTATTGCGGAATTGATTCTGCCGTGCGTATTAGCCTGTGATTTTCTCAAATTTCGTATTTCCCAAAATTCTGTGATTACGCATGTTGGAATATTTTATGATGCGCTAGACCTAAGTGATAACATAGTAAGTAGCAGCTTTATCAGGGCTCGCGCCTTACACAGTCGGAGACCACTCGTACTTTAGTTCGGACGTGAGACGTAGTTATTACCTTGTGCGCTTGATCCAGGTGTCACATGACACACCATGCACACACACACACTCACACATCACACGTATACACACACGCACACACACCACACACTCACGACACACACACACACACACACACAGCATCACACACACACACACAAACGAAGAGATCACAACACTACGCACACCCACACGCACAGCGCACACAGGACACACACAGCACAACACACCATACCGGACTACCCACACACACACACACAGCACTACACACACACACCACACACACTACACACACACACGACAACCACACAGGTATATTATTATACCTCACATCCTCCATTTTCACTATACACTATTACATCTATACATTATACCAGTATCATTATACCTATTTACATATACATCTATTACAGTAGTCACATGGTGGCGTGCGTGTCTTACAGTTATATCGATGTTATACATACTGACAATATACATATACATTTATTACATGATACATCTATAGCATATACATATACACATCAGGCATACATATACATATACACATTACACCATACAATATTACATACTTTGCATGGTTGTCTATTTTACCACTACATTATGATGGGCTTGCGATAATTATATATATATACATACTTTATATATATAGCATAGATAGATAAGATTAGATAGGATAGTATAGTAGATAGATATGATACGACTCACCGCACTTAGATAGATAGCATGGATGGATACGATAGATATGGATAGGAGTAGAGTAGATGAGATTAGATAGATAGATAAGATTTAGATAGTAGGATAGTATAGCACTAGATTCAGATATATTAGACTAGATAGACTAGATAGGTAGTAAGAGATGAGTGCGAGTGATGGATAGATAGATAGATACGATAGGATAGGAGTAGAGCGTAGATAGATAGGTATAGGATTAGAGTATGATTTAGATAGTTATTAGAATAGATAGATAGATTAGCATAGCATAGATAGATTTAATGGAGTGATGTAGATCTGGTGTGGGTTTAGGGATGGCGAAGGACTGATCAGAGAGGGGAGAGAAGAGAGAGAATGGAGAGAGAGAAATGGAGATGAGAGAGAGAGATGACGAGGAGAGAGAGACAATGAAGATGCTATCTCGTGTGATGAATGATGGAAGAGAGAGGATGAGGAGAGCGACGTAGAGAGAGTGAGCGCCTCTGTCGAGTAGACAGATGGAGGTGGACGTGCATCGTGATGTGCTCGGATGGCGAGCGTGTGTGGTATGTGGTCGCACTATGTGACCGTTCGTGCGTGTGATGAGTGAGTCAGGCTATGAAAGAAAGGCAGAAGAGAAGGAATGACTGGAAGGGAAGGTGAGCGAGACAGACGAGTGAGGGAATGAAGGGAGGGAGGGGGAGGGGATCAGGAAACGACAAAGGGAAAGAGGGAGGGCGTAAGAAAAGGTCGGAGGAAAAGAGGTAGGGAGTGAGGAAGGGAGGGAGGATTTGTTTCTTCACTTTCACTTTGGATAGTTTATATGTGTCACAATGACCACCCCTCTTTTAAAAGCAGCTTCTTAGAGCAATCTTCTGTTGCGCACTGCTCAGGATGGCTGAAGTCGTGTAATTACACCAATCCCATAAATGTGGTGCTCAGCAAACTAAATGAAATTGTAATGTAGGTGGGAGTCCAGTTACGCGCAGGCTGCGTTTTCACTCTAACTAAATTACACCTAATCAGCAATTAGGGTATTTACGCAACTACAGTAATACAGGTAGCTCGGGAAACTGGAGGATCGGCAGCGCCTGCCATCGCATCCATCTTCCATGCAATCTATATTGAATTAGGGTTTACCGCCTTCCGCAACGTGCGGAGAAATACCTTCTCGGTACATACACCAGGATGTAACCCTAAATCAGCTCCAGCTAATCTAATCAAATATAGCTACACGCTCACGCGTGCAGGGTGTCACTATCTAGACGCGCAACTTAGTAGTTGGGCATCTAGAGCGGAAAATACCCACTTAAATATTAAATTCAAGAGATAACGTGAAAAAGACATCATGTTATTAACAAAACAATGTAACGTGCTCCGTAATGATAGACATTCCTTCATATCTTTAATGTTGACAATATTGTCAATATTGACAATTTCATGGCGACAAAAACAGGCAAGCAGACAGATCAGCGTTGTCAGGCAAGCTATATTTCTAAACAAAAAGTGCATGTCGTATTCGATAGTTTGAAAACGCTGCAATCGCCATTCTCGCCTTTCAATGTCACTTTTCCCCAGTCTCCACAAAATGGGCGGATTTTCCCCGGATAGCCACGACGGATCTTTTCGGCTCTTGCATGTTCTTCTGTAATCACGGAGCATCCCGTCACTGCGAGACTTTTACATTCAAAGCTCCAATGCCAATATTAATTAAACGTGGTATCGCACGCCTCTAGATGGCTGCGTCAATGTACGATTGAAATTCATATTGTTGTCGGTGCTTTAAGTGTCCTTCCGCGTATCTAGTGCGAATAATTTGCAACACATAGCAGTAGAGCGTATTAGTGTATATTAAAAGTGTATATTATAACCTTTTAAAGGCGAGTGCAGTAATAAGCAGCATACCATATGCAGCTATATGCAGATAAATTATGCAGAACTTGAAAATTGCGTTTCGACCCACTTTCAATTAATCGAGTCAATAAGCTCATTGAATGCTCACGAGCGACAACAGCGACAGATATCGATCAAACTAATACAGCACTGTTTATAACTTATGACCTTTAAGTTATACTTCCTAGGCGAAATTGTGAAAATAAACGTCATCCCGTGTATTTATGAACCTCTAATACATTTTAAGATACGTATAAACCCATGCACAACTTCCGCTTAGGTTATAATAGTATAACGCCGTATTAAAACCATAATAATAACGCCATTTATTTCCTCCTAATGGTATACGAAACGATTTGCAAATATTTGTCTCTAAGCGTTTTGCCCGTAATACGTTTTCGCTGACCGATTAAGTGACTTTGACTCGGCGATTGGGCAAGAGAATTAGATAAAAACGACGAGGACCCGGGGCGGTGGTTGGAAACAATTATGGGTCTGATAGGATTACGGCTTGTGATGTGAGCGAGACGTCCATGCAATAGGACGTATCCGTGACAGTCATGCCGTTATGCAAATGATGTCTCGGCAACACACGTCATTTAACGTGCATGCACGTGCCTAGTAACATGATTATAATAAATAATAATAATATTATTATTATTATTATTATTATCATTATTATTAATAATAAATAATTTAATCGCAATAATAATTATATACGATTTGGTGAATGAAGTATTTTACAAATTTTACTTGAAAATAGCAAGAAGATAGAGTAGTAGTAAATATATATTAGAACACGTCATATTTTAGCAATAAAGCGGTGTGGCTGCGACCTCCTAGTTTTCTGTATATATATTATACGTAATATTATATATATCTGGGGCCTGTTGTCAGAAACAAAATTAGTCTTAACATTAGTCTGAATTACGATGTTTCTGACAACGGGCGGCTGGCCCTTATTGTGTTGTCAACTCCCTAGTCATACTTATAACAAATGCCTTGGTAATTCAATTAATGTTTTATGCACATTTGGTTCCTGGAGGCATATTACTAGTCATTTGTTTGATCTAGCTGGGGACTAGTACTCTTGATATCACATTTCCGATATGTGTCAGCAGCTCGATCTGTTCTCATCAGCTGTCATCCTGTCTAAACACCTAAACACCTATCAAGAAGAACTATATGCAAGTGTACTGAAAGTAAAGACGAGACCCGTATTAGAGATCAACGGGTTTACTTTATGAAAATAAGGTATCATTTTACATTTCTTCTAGCACATATGGATTCCTTCTCCCACTCTGCACGCTCAGGCTTTAATTATCGCATCTGATATGAACGCTCCCACCTAGTCTGCTGCACAGATGGGCCGAAGTAGAATCCCCATCGCACCAGTTACTAATAGATATTAGCATGATGAATATTTCCAGCCTAACAGAATATTGCTGGGTATGCCAAGCAAACGATAAATTGAGGCCAGCGCGTACCAATTTTGTGACAAGAAAACAGCACTATTTCGCAGTTCCTGCAAACGCCGCATGAAAACGCTCGGAAACTTTTATGTTTGCTATTTTGGGAATATTGAATAATAGAAAGAGTATCCAAGGAGGCATAACTGTGAGTGCGCATTTAAATGTAATTGAAATTTTCTAACCAGGAATAACCGTGTTTCCTGACTCTCCTGACTATATGTAAATACCACGCATGTACGTAGTATAGCTCAAAGATCCCATCCCATAAAATTTGTGCCGTCACTCATAAAATCATGTTATATATTTAAATATATTATGCATCATTGTTATTGTATTATTGTATTATCTATTATTTATGTATATTTTATAGATTTATACGTACATAATATTATTGACGTACGATGGTATGTACGTTAACACTATAACATAATATATAGACGCATGAGAGGACAGAAGGCACGGTTACATATTTAATTGCATGTAGCTACACAGTGATTTATTGCACGACACGTTACAATTGCATTTCGCAAGGAAGATATATTTATGTAACCATGTCACCGTCGACTGAAACCAACTTTATCGCCAAATTTTTGTCAGACGAACGTTTTGTGACGTTTGCCACCACGCTAGAATAGGAGCGAGTTGTTTAATAAATCGACCTATACGTAGCGGCGGCCTACAAAATCCAATTTGTCTACTCTCATTGTGCCAATCGTGCCCCTTGTAGCATTGAAATGGTAGGTTCGCCGTTCCATCCTATCTCTTGCCTGCATGATCGTATAATGCGTAGTAGTAGGTACTCCTGCGCCGATGCTGTGTTGAGTGGTTCGTGGAGTCTGAAATCGTTAAACTGTCGCGATAGATAGATAGATAGAAAAATATATCGGACAAATGATGTCACAGCGTGAATCGTATGTTAATTACAGTATAGGCGAGGTAGAAGCTGGATTAATTTGCCCACACAATAGACTTCCGGTCGTTGAAGGGTAACGGCCAATTCAACACTTTGTGTTCTAACCGATGGAAACGTAAAGGCTTCTGAATTACTGAAATAAAGAAGGCTTCTGATCGTTGTCAGCTAGCTTACCCGGCAATTTTGTTCTCCAGCTTGTCCGGTAATGAGCAGACATACTCACGTCATCGCTCTAGCAACACTGAGGTGACAGCTTCATTGACGAGTTCATCGAGCACTGTCTGTAGTCGCGGTTGCTGTTCGGCTGTTTTCACTGTATAGCAATATTTTTCGCGATGCGGGCATTTATTCCGGCTTTCTATTTAAGTTGGTTTCTCTGGCGGACACTGTCACTGCATATCTACTGCCACGTCAGTACGCATCAGGGGGAACGAATTCAGGAAGAAGATCTGAAGCGAGACTAAAGTCTGGAATTGTGGTAATATCGTGGAAAGCCGGCCTAGTGTCATCAGGGCTATCCGCGCCGATTGATCATTCACAATTTTGGCGACACTTGTCGGTGGGATTAGCCAGAAACTTCCGACGTACTATGCGCTACTAAGATGCACCTATAGCAGAGAGAGAGAGAGAGAGAGAGTGTGTGTGTGTGGGTGGGTGTGTGTGATAGAGAGAGAGAGAGAGAGAGAGAGAGAGAGAGAGAGAGTGTGTGTGTGTGTGTGT
>NW_014577127.1:162534-169150 GCF_000485595.1 Priapulus caudatus | reverse complement strand
AGAGGGAAGAGAGAGAGGACAGAGAGGGGAGTCACGAGAGGGGGTGAGGGAGAGGGAGAAGAAAAGAGAAGGGAAGAGGGAAGAAAGAGACTGAGAAGAGGAGACAGAGAGCGAGAGAAGAGAGTGGGAAAAGTGAAGAGGAAGAAAGAGACTGAGACAGAGAGAGACAGAGAGCGAGAGAGAAGAGAGGGGGAAAAGTGAGAGAGGAGAAGAGATGAGACAGAGAGAGAGAGAGCGAGAGAGAAGAGAGGGGAGAAGAAAGGGCGACCAGCGAGGGAGAGAGAAGAGAGAGACGATGAGCAGAGAGAGACGAGGATGATGAAGAGAGAGATGAGGAGATCGGTCCCTGAGACCGGTGAGAGAGAGAGAGTGAGAGTGAGTAATGATGATGAGGGCAAGGAGAAAGATCAGGAAGTAAAGAGAAGTCGTCCGGGCAGAGAAAGGGGACAGAGAAGAAGAAGAAGAAAATTATGATTATGATGAGAGAGGTCGAGAGAAAGAGAGCCAGCGGCGCAAAAGAAATATAGCGATAATGAGAGAAAGAGAGAAAGAAACAGAGTTGAGAGAGGGGGAGACAAAGAAGACGGAAAGAGAGAGGGAGACAGAGAAGAAGGAAAGAGAGAGAGAGAGAGAGAGAGAGAGCACGAATTCAAAACACATTCTACATACACGTATATTCAAATAAAAGAGCATTGAAACGAATTCGACGTTCAGGCGTAATCTACTTGGAAAGGAAAATCGTTACGTAACCGAAAGATCTTTTTTACGAACGGAAATTAAAATATGCAACGAAATCTAAATGTAAATAAAAATCTCGCAATCACAGGAAACAAGTGAAAGGCGTGGATTTACTGATATGTCGCGTGATCCACGCACTTTTACACGCGGGCGCAGACGTGGACTCGTGCTTTATTTGTGTGTGTGTGTTAGGATAATTTTTATAATAAACGCAGCACCAGTATATCAATAAGACACCCGACACGATTACACCACACGACTATGATGCAACGCATATTCCAGTAAATGCACGCACGCAGGAAAACATGCAGCATGGGAGCGTACGCAGTACAATGCACGCATCGGCACGAAATACGCACGCACGCACGCCTGCGCGCACAACACAAAACACATACAAACACACACACACACACACACAACACCACACTGGCACCACACACACACGACAACACACCACAAAGTCAAGACTGTCAAACAACACACACAACACACCACACAAGACTACAACACTACACAACACATTGCACACACAAACACCACACACCACACACACACAACACAACAACACACCACACAAACACACAACACAAATCAACGCACAAGGCACGAACACGCAGCAACGCGCACGACGCTGCGCGCACACACACACCACACACAGCAGATACATGCGTTATGTTATTATGTATGTATATGTATTATGTTATTTTATATGTATATTTATTCTATTTTATATTAACAACGAATTCGGCATTGCGGTGAGCATCGTGTGTGTGTGTGTGTGTGTGTGTGTGTGTGTGTGTGTGTGTGTGTGTGTGTGTGTGTGTGTGTGTGTGTGTGTGTGTGTGAGAGAGAGAGAGAACGAGATATAGAGAGTTCATATAAGATGAAAAAGAATCAGATCATCTCCTCTCCTATGCGACATGACGCCATTATGTCACAAGACCCGCCACGCTGTCCTTTGCGATCTCCGAATATTCCAATGATTATGCAAATAGCTGATGAATTTGATATGGTGAATAATTAGAGAATAACGTATCTGAATAAATTGGATTTGCATGACTCGCGGGAATAGCGTTGAGCATGCGCATGCGCAATTCCATTTGAACAAAATATCTGACGAACAAATTTTTACCGATTCGGTGCGGTTTGCAACAGACGATAGATGAAATAAATTACAAGCGGAGATTACTCAAAAAGCTTAATTATAATAATGAATGCAATGGGACGGAATCTAATCTATATGTTGTAAAATTGGATAGTAGGACGAAAGGCGTACGAAACAATGACATATATGCTATTATATAAATGCACCGTTTCATAACGGTTTCGAAACGAAACGCAACGAGGAAGACACACATCGTTACCAATTTGGGTGGGTGCATTCCTTCTCTGCGCCGAGCATTCAACAAAGCTCGCGTATATGAAGAGATAGATGAATGATTTTAATCACTTTTAAAATTCATAGCCTTACTTATTATATCATATATCAAGGACATAGTCCGACGTAAGATACGAGCTTACATTGCAATGCCACCGATGCAAAATCCACACATAATTGACATACGAAACAGGATACATGATGTGGACATGCATGTGTCTCGTAATCTCCGTAATGCGGAGTAACCGTAATTACTCACTTGAAACTAGGCGTAATCAGCGAACATCAAGGGGTTTCTGTCGTTAGATATTAAGATCAAAGTGTAATGCAATTAACCGCGTGAATAAACACTGCCGGCATGCTGTATGATTTAAGTAAATCTATGCTGCATTATTGCGAGATTACGCGTGAAATCCACTTAAGGATGTTAGCTTTCGTGACGATGATGCGAATTGTTACGCAAACACGCCGAGAAAGATACGACAGCTTACTTCAGGGGCGTAGATAGCGGGGGAATGGGGGATATTCCCCCTCCCCTACTTATTGAGGTGGGGGATGGCGTGTACAATCATTCCGCCCCTACTTTCAGGAGGAAAATGGGGGGGGGGGAGGAAATCATATTTTACCGACAATAAATACTGAACATTTATCTACAAATCACTGAAATCAGTCATCGCTATTAATACTCTCCTAATGTATTATTACACAAATGGAAAGTGACATACATCTACTGTAAAATGTCTGTAACTCGTTCCAAGAATGACATTATTTTACTGAAACTCGTTTACGGTTAATTTTAGACGCATTCCCCTGTACGATTTTTTTTCAAAATCCCCAAATCACATCTTATCACGGCTCACGAAAGTTAAATCCCTGCTTTATTCAAAATTAGAATAGACCTATTGAGAGTTTGGATATTGAATTTTCACGGGGATTGAATGGGGAAACTTCAATTTCATCACACTTTATTTTTTGGAGGGGGGATGGGGGTGCTGAGACCGGACCGGAAATATAAAATATGCACTTGGTTGTTTTTCTCATACTTTTTTGTACAATTTTTAGCGTTCTCAGTAAAATATGTTTTATCAAAATTTCAAGGGGAGATGATTCCAGTGATGTAGTTGTGGGAGGGGGGTTACGTGTTATTAAACCTCTGGGAGCCATAGAAAAAAATACCAATAGAATTCACAAATATTGCACTTTCTTAATTTACACAATTAAATTTGCACAATTCTATTTTTTTTTCAATTCCCTCTGGTCAATTTTTTTTGTATTTTTTTTGTATTTTTTGTTGTTGTTGTTTTTTGTTGTTGTTTTTTTCAATTTGGTCTGGTCGAGTAGATTTAAAAACGGCCATCTTGAAGGTTCTAAATTGCTAATTGCTAATTGCTAATTGCTAATTGCTAATTGCTAATTGCTAATTGATAATTGCTAATTGCTAAATTGCTAAAATCCAAGAGCTTGCGGGGGCTCCGCCCCCTGGACCCCGGACAATGGCTCTCCCCCTGCACCCCGCCAGGGGCGCTAGGGCGGGCCCCTGGACCCCACCCATTAAGGGCTTCGCACCAAGGTGCTCGTGGTGTGCGCTAGGTGCACATATTCTTCTTATACGCTGAGATGGAAGTAACAGCGAAATCATCCCCCCACAACTGAGTACCTGTTTACGCCACTGGCTTACTTTCACACATAAACCGCTGGTTTTTGAAAGGCAGATAATTGTTCTGCTTTTGATAAGACCAATACGTATATATCTTTGAGCAAACTCCGTTAAGACGATTGAGGGCTTTTTGTGTCAATGAGTCTAGTACACCGGCGTTTACTGTAATTCTGTTTAAATACATAACAGGGCACAATTAAACTGCCCGATTATCTGGCTTTTCCAATTTGTTGTAGCAAGCATCTTCATTCTTGTCGCCCGTGGATCCAACAGTGCCAAACATTGGAAACCAGATTTTCAACCCCGCACTCTACGAAATTAAAACGAGCTTTTTACACTATATGCCTCTCAGCGTCGAGATGATTACAGTTGTAATTAAGCACAGTGGAGCCAAGCGGTGCCAATTAGTGGAGACAAGCGTTACTTATTTCGGATTGTGGAACCATGCTTCATTAAGGAAAACGATACACATGGACATCCAATCTAAATCTAGACTATGCTAGTTTTAGTTTAATTTTCACTTTTATAGGCATATTACATCTATGAGAGAGTAATTATGAGAAATAACTTATTAGTTACATTAGAAATTATAGTATGGCTGCGAATAACTAATTGGAAAGTATTACACATTGAATTTTAACATTCGAATACCTACTAAGTAATTATGACGGTCATGGCGGGTTGCCGGACGTTGAAATACCTAATAAAAGAGAGAAAGGTATTTTTATGCATACTGCAGTGTACGTACCAGTTACACATGCCTACATACCGTATCTGGTGCTGGAGCGTTGTCTATACTTTGCGACCACCCGAGTGGTTAGTGGGACGACGCAGGCCCGAAGAGCTTACAGCAAACTGTTGACAAAACAGACTGAAACTTTCCTAGATTAATAAATAAATAGTTGTTGATCGCGTAACATAATCCTGCCTGCGTAATAAAATATGTCTATCAGCTGTCCACAGGCAGGGTTATGCCGCGTTCTTTAGAACCCCTGGTCGGTTAGGCTTGAACATCTTGCCTGAATGCTAGATGGTTAGCAACGGCATGTACAATATATCAGGATCTACTCCTGAATATATCTATAACTACAGTTTCTTCTACTATTCTGGGTATTCGGTCGCCTTTCTATTTTGACCCTCTCTACTGTGCATGGCCTTACCACATTAATTCTCGACGGGGAAGTTATGCGCATCGTTGATATTCTAGTTTTACCGATGTTGGTCTTTGATGACTCGTCATAATTTCACCAACCAATTAACTTGCGTGATTGCTTTTTTGATGGCTTCTCTACTGCTTGTCAGATCATACGGACGTTTTCATTCTTTTTTTGTTATCTTATCATTGCCTGCAAAAGCCATCATCTTTTCTACTGTAGTTTGAACATCCAAGCTGCCTCTTTAGGATCATATAGACGGATGGCTTGTTGTAATACCTTGCCGGGCATTTTCTCAATGCTGCCTTTGCTTTCCTTCATGTAAACGTACCTAGCCATATTTTCTTTGCGGCATGAATAGCGAGCGTAATGGTTAGACTAGGAGCGGTGCTGACAACTGGTACTAAACAACATCTTCTAATAGTCTAATTCATAGCTACAATTTTGGATATATTGGTCGCCGCCCGTCAGTAATAATAATCGGCAGTCTAGCACACATCACTGATTTGAACAGCATATTAAACAGTCCATTCGATACGTGACAGCAGCACACGCTATGATACACGATGAGCAGCAGCATCCATGTCTTGCCACTCGTCACTGTCAGCGTTCATATGTACAGCTGCATCCTGCCTATGATAGCAGCAACCCTAGACGCAATTCCCGTGTGGCACGCAATCAGTGCACGGCCAACGTGCAGTGTGCTCTCCTCTTTCTCTGTAACACTAGCTGCACTTGCCCGCCAGCGGTGTTGTACACATCCACGGCTCACGTCGTTTTCCAGTGCCCTTCTAGTGACAACATTCATATGTCACGTGATCCCACCTGTCTTTTTGATCCCATTTACATTCTGGTTTCTTTGTCCGCCGCGCGCTTCCCGACGGTAGCAGTATGTTTAGCTACATACTGTGCTTATTCTCGCCCAGTTCTCACTAATCGTTTTTATATTAAATTACATTAAAAATATATTTCGTAATCAATATTCTTAATTATTTCCCCCAGGAAGCGGTCTCGCTGCTAGCGGTTCATGCTTGTGTGGCAATGTTACGAAGTATATACCTAAACTATTAATTTCCTGTTATTAGAAGTGCAACTCCTATTTCGACGTACAACGTATCATAACCCGACAAACTTATATTATGCTCCGACGCATCGTATTGCTAACAAATTTTTTATCCATTATGGATTACTGTCATTGACATGTAAATCAAAAGACAACGTTGACAGTCTGCCAGTAACGGCGAGGATATGCTTAGACAGCTTCAAATAAATTTTAATTAAAATTTGTAATCAAATAGAAGTTTCTATACACTACGATTCATTGTCGACCCTCCACTGCCGATACTCATAATGTGCGTGGTTTAATTAAGTACATTGTGTTGGTTTAAATTTTCCATACACAAGTCAAACATTTTCTGTTGATTAATCCTGTGTATCTTTATATAAAACGTTATTGGTTCGTGTTAGTGATACGTGAGGCGATAGAAAATCTGTCTTTAACGGAAAGTAATAGTTTATATGTGAGAAATCAAAAGAACAACGAGTTATAAAACGACAGAACGGTAGAGCTAGGGAGAGCAATATATAAATAAAGCTAGGTAAGTAGGTAGGTAGGTAGGTAGGTAGGTAGGTAGGTAGGTAGGTAGGTAGGTAGGTAGGTAGGTAGGTAGGTAGGTAGGTAGGTAGGTA
>NW_014577127.1:152766-158802 GCF_000485595.1 Priapulus caudatus | reverse complement strand
CACTCACACACACACACACACACACACACACACACACACACACACACACACACACACACACACACACACACCCACACACACAAACACTCACACACTACCTCTCCTCCACATAGTGGCCGCGCGCGCCGGAAGGGTGGATAGCGGCTGTATTGATTGTTTCTGGTTGCCCCCGGCAACGCTGTTCAATCAATAATTGAACGTTTGTGGCGATCGCGGGGCGATCGTGTCGCGTCGGGGAAGGGGGGGGGGTAACTCTCGCCCTCGTAGTCCTTGTAACGAGTAGCGTTACACCATAACCTCGTAAGTTGATGATGTTACTCGCGCACCTCGACTGTACGCGTTCGCCCCATTATGGGAGGATGCATAGTTAAGGCTGTACAATTAAAGAGATAACTGTATACGTACACCATAGTCGTTATGTTCTTTATTACCTGCATTTAAATAGACGCTAGCAAGGAGTGTAATACACACACTCACGCGTAACCACTATTACGATCACGGGTAGAAATAACCGTACTTCCGTAGTATACATATACTGGAGCCATTGACCATGCAGCGCGTATATTTGCTAAGCGTCTTGTTACGTGAGAGAAATGTTGTGTTCTTGTTGTTGATGTTGCAGTAATTACTATGTGGCTAACAAATGTTTTCTTTTTACAGCGAGTGGTACCTGTCACACGAGCGACCGTTCATTCGTGAGAGTGATCGAACGTGTTTGAACATCACCACAGCACCGTGTGTTTCACCACCGCACGATCGCAGACATGTATCTGTAAGTACCCATGCCATCGCATGCCATCGCATGCCATCCCATCCCATCCCATCCCATCTCATCCCATCCCAACCAGTAAAAAATAATAAGAAATCAAAAGATAAAAGACATTAAAAATAAAAATAATTAATAAACTAAAAAAATAATTACTTTAATAAATTAATAAATTAAAAATAATACATAGTAAAGAGTATGGAAAGTAAAGGGTAAGGTAAAAGGTAGTTAAAGGTAAGGTAAGGTAAAAATAAAAATAAAAATAATTAATAAACTAAAAAAATAATTAATTAAATAAATTAATAAATTAAAAATTGATTAAAAATTAAAAATAATACATACTAAAGAGTATGGTAGGTAAAGATAAGGTAAAATGTAACGGGAAAAAAGGAAAAAAAGGGAAAATATGTTCCCCAGCTGGGACTCGAACCTGGAATCCACAGGTAGTAGACGGATGTTGTACTGATGATCCCACTGCGCCATCAGTTTTATACACCATGGATTCAGACGTGATGTTGTGTGTACATACGTGACCGCCATCTATTAATCAACAGAATTTTTTATGAATGTTTCACTTTTTAACTTTTTTAAATTTTTGTTTCAGCCAGAACCACCTCCCAGACGTGGTGATTCTGAAAATATCTTTAGTTTTCCTCTAGGCTGCGGAGTTCTCTAGTTATGCGCGAACACACTAATTCGGCTGAACAACTTTATATATATAGATATATATAATATGATAATATATATATACCTATATCAAGAGCTAATAATACCAGGTATTATTAGCTAGGTATTATTAGCCAGGTATAATAATACTAAGGTATTATTAGCTCTTGACCTATATATATATCAGAAGTAGTAATAATAGGATAAGTTCTACTATCTACTTCTGATATACATATATATGTTTGACATGGGCGTTATCGGTATATAGTCATGTTTTCTGTTCGAATAGCATAGTCATTTAGATGTGTGCTGAATTTCCGCTCATCTTTGTTCTTCCAATGAGCGAGTAACAGGAAGCTCATAGACAGGATGATTGAAGAGTTATACTAAAAAAGCGACTAACCCACGACGTTGTGGAGACTACATTAAAGCACACAAGTAGTAGAAATTTTGTGTCGTATGATGTTTGGTTTACTGACAACCAACCAAGCAAATAATAATGAGTACATTTGTCGTACGTGACTGGCATAACTCCTATTGTCGTTCATGACGTGGGGACGATATTATCGATCATTTCGACGATTAGCAAATCCGTACTATACGTAGGTGACAAACGGCGACAAACACCTATAGATTAGAATAGTGTTGAAATAAGTTTTGTCGTTTTTTTTGGAATCTTGATATTGCGCAACTAATTCGACGATTTCGCGATTAGGAGTGTTCAAAGATGGATGGGAGTTTGATTTTCAATTATTATCGACTACATCACTGTCACTACGCGTACACATCCAAATGGTCTGAACAGCTCGAACGGCGATGGTGGTATTTCATGGTGGAATGCACTTCCAAGATTCCTGGGATGATTCCTTCTGGTGAATTCGCTGGATATTTAATAAACACTAGTAATCTGAACTGCCACGTAATGTTTAACATAGTTATCATGGCGAAATGAAAAGTGACACTAGTGTTAAATGTTTATGAAAAATGTTCCAATGTTTAAATGGCATTTTGAGTGGGTGAATGTTAAAAAATCTTCCTTTCCCAACGTGTTATAGCCTTTGTTGACCCGTTGTAAAACACATTTACATACGGTAAATATTATTTGGTGACAATGCGTAACCATAAAAAACTTTGTTCTCTTAAATATAAATTTTGTAAAGAAAAAACATGGTTCAAACCATCAACCGAAATTTTTTGTTGCGTGTTTCCACTAACTATAGTTATTCAATCCGCTCGTGGGTAGTTGTATACCGTTCAGTCGTTCAAACGCAACGGGAAACACTGTGTTCCTGCCAGCAGTTGAAATATTAAAGCACCCCTACCAAAACGAATCCCATGTGTGGTTTACACCGGGCAATAAATCGTGGTATCCTCTTGGTTGTGAGCATATATAGTTCTATACACTTGAGAATCGGAAGGGTTATGAATATTGTAAGCCTCTGACGAATGTGTCCTTATGTGTTTGTTTTTCTTATTAAACATATATGAATCAATCTATTAATCTGCCCGTCTGTCTGTCTGGCACGACAAATAGGAGTTAGGGACATTTTAATTGCATATTGGGGAGGGTAGACGCTTTCCCCCCTTAAACATATTCTAATAGTAGGTTTGTCTGGTTCTTGACTGATTCAGTTTTATTTGAAAAATGTTTTTTAAATTCATCGCGCACGGCTCGTGCGACACTACCATGGCCTGTTTATCTGTTTGACCGTCGTTGAGACTAGTGACAAGCTCCCAAACCAACAGACTATAAGTCTATTAACCATCCCACCAACATGCGTTTGTTTGAACTTGTCTATGGAAAACACTGTTCTGTTAACGTGTACACCCAAAAGCAAGCCCGTCGTGCAACAAACTATGACACATATAATGTAAAAGATCTGCTAATATTGGAAAAAATAGCTATTAAACATTGATCCCTAAAGTACATGCGTTGGCGTGCTTTGATGCTGCCTGTCCGCCCGTCTGCCTGCCCGTCTCTCCTGTCCGTTCGTCCGTCCGTCCGATCCATTCGTTCGTTTAACCTTGCATGCACACACGCGCGCAAACAAACAAACACACACACACACACACACACACACACAATTGAGATTAATGTGGTGTCACAAATAAAATCGTTTCGCTTGCTGTATTATGAGGTGAAGCCAGTCATCAAGGCTCTCCTGTGGGATGTGGCTAGTACATTTGGCGCGTTCTTTAAAGGTGGCTTAGGAATAAGAATTAACAAACTT
Source organism: Priapulus caudatus (assembly GCF_000485595.1). Taxonomy (NCBI): domain Eukaryota; kingdom Metazoa; phylum Priapulida; class Priapulimorpha; order Priapulimorphida; family Priapulidae; genus Priapulus; species Priapulus caudatus. The sequence continues at coordinate 155,139 of NW_014577127.1, read as the reverse complement.
AAAACTTAACTAACTATTAATTCATAGCTTACACCCTGTCTTAAACAATCGATAACATTAACGGCTAACCGCAACTGGGTCGATATTTACAATACGCCAACGCGAACCTACCCCTCTTATCTAAGCGCTATCACCCCTCTAAGTGCTATCACCCGCTAATAATGGCCTGCGTCTGCTAAAGCCCCGTGATTCTGAACACCTCTAACGGCCTCACCTGCTAAGGAAATTAAAACTCAGATCTAACGAAAAAAAAGGAATTTATACAACAGACACTTGACGCTCCACATGGTACGAATAACAGGTGAAGCCTAACAAACAAACGTGCCCAGCTATCACGCGATGCCGACTGAGGGTAAATTTCCGATTGCTTGATACTCAGGCAATTTCCGCACTAACGCCAAATAATAACACATAACAGCTTTAGCTCACTAATCACCATGCCATGTAGCTAATTCCGCTGCCATATCTAGCACTACCCAATCTAACCCTCTCCTTACTAATCCTAACCTACTTACTAACCTGACCAACGAACCAAACCGCGACGCAAACCGACGAGTGCTTAATTACTTACTAAACTAACCAACCTTGGTTGTTTGTCCACCGCTCACACGCGCTCGTACGTCAAATCGTTCTACGTCTGTAATAATGTTGTATCAGATGCTGAATCCGATGATATATCGTCTCGGTGACTTTGCGATTTCAAGGATGCCTATTCAAGGAACTTTAACCAATTACCACGTCTCGTCGCGTCTAGGTTGCACACGATATTCTATTCATCTATTTCTTTGTCCATCCATTGGTCAGCCCGCTCATCCGCACGTCTATTGCGTCGTTGTTCGGTCATTAATTATCACGTGATATCATTTTATGTTGTGAATTAACTCCTGTTTTTGTTGGTGTTAATTGTTGAGATGATCCCTCACCTAACCGCCTATCGTTCAGTTGTTATGCACAAAAATTCGGAGCTCGGTTGGGCTGGAATAGCAATAACTTTATCACAATATGAGAGCTCCTGTTGAAAAAAAGGCATTCCCACCGAAAAAATATACGAAGCACTGATGATGTGACACGAGCTGCTTTCCCTTGATGTATAGACTTGAATTACCCGCGAGATATAAATCACATTTTACATGTTTCTCGTGAGCGAAACTAAACTGACATTTAATGATTTGCTGATTCCCCTGGGTACGAGGGCAACGCTGTGATGCCCTTCTCAAAAACCGTATCGCATCGTACAAATTTCTCGTATATATGTATCAATAAGTATAATTCTCTCCACCGCAGTAGGCCTATAGAGCTAGGAATGGCAGTTAGGTGTATAGGCATAATATCTTTCTCGCTTCCTCGCATCACTGTTTTGAATTTCAACACGAAAACTACACAGTGTGGAAGAGATTTTCCCCCGAGCTGTGAAATGTTTACCCGGAACGCCTACATTTACGTATTACAGCCCGCAAATTGCTTGCCGTTTCAATTTATATATTCACGATTGCATGGGTCAACATTCGCAGGATATGACTTATTTAGTGCGATCGGACGCGATAATTGACGCAAAGTTTCTTTTGTTTTGTTAACTGACTCCCATCAGCACGCTTTGTTGTACTGACAACAAAACGTAATTATAGTCAGTAACAGGGAGCCGGATAATTGTGCCGATAATGCACCATCATGGCGGAACTATCGCTAGAAATAGCTCGCGGCGTTCGCTGTAATTAAACAGGCTGTGAGCCGCGCGAGTTCGCCGCAAAACTCAGGAAACTAATTAATAATTAATACTTGCCCCTCTTGCGCGCCTCACCTTGCGTCTACTCACCTTGCCTAACACCTCGTCGGTAAGCTGTTGCATTATGGACGGTCGCATTATGGAACCCCTTTGAATTTCCTAAAAACGTTGCGCAGTTGTATTTCATCTTTGTGTGAGATCATGTTCATAATTGGCGAAAAATGGCGCGGGCACATCTGTAATCACATAATAGCGACGATGAACAAAGAGCTGTATCCGATTACTACGTTGACTTTCATCGATTTCCTATACTACCTCGTACGCTCAAATTTGCAATATGCCGTCGAAACATATATTAGATATGAAATTATCTAACAAAAAACAACTTTTGGACGCGATTGTTTGCTCTATAGCTCTCAGTTTCCGTACGTACATGTAATGCGGTCATTTTGTTTACCGGTTGTGACAGGAATGCGCAAACAACACATCACGGTTGGTCGATGCTTCCATATTGTAGTTTTGCGAGTGGAACTACGCGCGCGCGTGTGTGTGCATTTGTGTGTGTGTGTGTGTGTGTGTGTGTGTGTGTGTGTGTGTGTGTGTGTGTGCGCGCGCGCGCACGTGCGGTGGGGCGCGATACGACTCGCCTC
>NW_014577127.1:139958-152756 GCF_000485595.1 Priapulus caudatus | reverse complement strand
CGTACGACGCGCGCGTGTGTGTGTGTGTGTGTGTGTGTGTGTGTGTGTGTGTGTGTGTGTGTGTGTGTGTGTGTGCGCGCGCGCGCGCACGTGCGTGGGGGCGCGATACGACTGCCTCACTAGGACCGAGTTTAATTGCCGGGTGCGTGTTTAGTCATTTCTCGCAAGCCATTTGTCCGAAAGGAACCGGAATCTACACAGCTAGTCTGCGCTAGATATGTATACACGAACCGTACGTTATTTTCGCAACAATTGAGTAGGCTCTGCCAGTATATATCCCAGCGGGCAATGCACACGTTGGCGTAATAAGAAATAATTAGCGGGCCACCTCGCGGGAGCCAAATGATAGAGCTCTACACTCTACTGTACACACTCGGTAAACACATTCTCGGCTAGTCAACGCAGGCCGTCATACCTGGAGTAAATGGCGATGTCTCGCCGCCGGATGACGGCTAGGGCGGATGCATCCAGTGACAACCTTCACGAAGCGAGCCATCGTGGGCGAAACTCGCAATCATCTCCTGCCACACGAAATCCTCCCCCAGGAAGGCACACACGACTCCCCGTCTCCCCTCCCGGTTTTCCCCGCTGAATGCGCCGCGCCACGCAGGCGAGGAGGCTGTGCGCGTGCCCCGCGCGACGAGCTGACCGTGCGCACACGCGTCCGCCGACCACTCCAACCCGCTCTGCCTCCAGCTTACAACTCTAGCAGCTGATCTGTCTCACTCGCCTCTTCGCGCACACAGACGACGAACACGCGCTGACGTCGATTGTGAAACGTTCCCCGCGCATCGCGAGGCTGGACCACCTAAACGCGATATAGTTGACATATATCGGCGCGCTAAATAAGTCGATAGGCGCCCACTATAGACCCCTGTCGCAACACGCTGCCTCGCGAGGGTTGACGTAACAGCGTCATATGCGGGCGGTCGATTCGGTGTGCACGTATTAAAAACACGTGAATAGTTGCTTTCTAGATTATACTTTCCCGTGCCAGCATCGGCTGGGATTATCACCCGTGCTCTCTCTCATCGAAACAGACTTGAATGTTGTGAACTGGTGAGTGGTTTTCGTAATAGCATCTTTAGTTATAAATATTAGTAAATTTTAATGTGTTATAAACTGTGCCGTACATTATAGTGACACTAGCGAAGCTAGTCATTGTGAACATCACGGGACCACTATTATTTTATTTGCTTTTATGTCTACTGTAAAACTAGAATTATTATTTGTCACAATATGCTATGATTGAAATACGTTGGTTAATTTAATAATTAGTTTATAGTCACAACAAAAGATTCACACGCATTTTCCAACACCACGCCTTTAATTAATACTACAGGTCTATGCATAGATCACAATTTTCGGAAATATATTTTAACCCGTTTTGAGAACAGCTATTTCAAATAAATTTCTCGATCATATATATCATTATTCGGCATACAAGCGCTCCTTGTAAATCAAATGAAGGTCTATAATAAATTATTACATCACAGCGTATATACCTGTTAAATTGATATCGTGGTGGTTTCTGCATATGTCTGCTATGCGCTAATTCCGCATATTATGAGTTTTATGCAAAAACGCCCATAACCGTGTGGATATCGATTTCGCACGAATCGAATTCTTTCATTGTAACCACTCTTTCCGTCCTTCGTAAGAAAATAACTAACTGTTTCCCACGGAGGGTAAGCACACTTACGCCAGAATACACTCATACCGTGTTTATAACTAATCAGTAAAGTGGAATTCCTATATGTCGGACAGTGAGTGCCGGTCATGCGCGAACGAAAACATCGGGAGACGAACAGTGCAGAAGATTTGATGTTTTGAAACCAATAACCACTTAATGCCCTTAGCGACGCTGCAGTAAAGCACTCTGCGCATAGGCGAGTAATTTCACAATCCCTACAATTATCCAGCTAATGAAGAGCGTGAAATTGGATCTGAAACGTTTCGCACTAGTTCCGCTTGTTTGCTCAACCAGCGACAGGTACTTGTCGTTGTTAAGAGACGCTCTGAACCGCGCAACGCGCCGATGCAATGATATTATCGTCGTTGACGGCAACAAAATTACAGAAAAGGTAAAAAAAAACATTCAGTACTATAAGCCGATGGATGTAACTGAATTCAGAGGAAATCAGCTGTTCTCCACATGTAACTCATGTTACACGTTTTATCGATATATATATATATATATATATATATATATATATATATATATATATAATATATATATATATATAATGTAAATATCACGCGCATATGAGCAAGAATAAGAGTGAGCCGCCGAACGTATTATCAATATTGGATAAACCAATAACTTCTTTCCAGAGGCCTATAGTGCTTAACTCGCTTCTACACTGCTTACTTTGTTCGAAGCAAAAGTCTACTCTTCGCTGGCATTTTCAAGTGAAGAAAATAAAAAAAACGCCAAAAAGAATGCCACCTAGAGACGGATAGCGGAAACTGAATTTGGGCACATATATGGCGTATATTTGCCCTGCGAGAAATGAGAAAAATTCACGTGTGCTCTTACTGAGTCCACATCTATGGAAAGACAGTAGCTGATCGTATATAGAAATGATTTTATTCTCCAATCAATTTAAGCTTATTTGACGTTACTGTTGTCACAGACACGACATTGCAGGAATCTGGACAAATGTACTAACCACTTTCTGCCACGGGGGAAAGCCACGATAACCGTAAAATATGATATCTCAGCGTCAAAAATAATTTTTCTCTTTCTCTCTTACACGCACGCACGCACGCACGCTCGTTAGCACACACGCAGAGACCCAAAGACACAGAGACACGAACGAATGTACGCACGTACGCACAAACGAACGTACGCACGTACGCACAAACGAACGAACTCATGCACGCAAATAAGCACATGCGTTTTCCCACGGAATTCGCAATTTTAATTGCTCGCGGCTTACCAAAAATGCCAAGTAGGGTGGGGGGGGGTTCTACGTGCCCTAGCACCGACTCCACCTATATAGTCTTTATGACAAAGCAGGAATGGCGCCTGGAGGGTCACAAGAGGGTGGGCGGGAGCAGTCGAAGAACACTAGCCTCCGTCAAGGAAAAAAAGCAGTAGGTTTTCAGGGGAACGATTTATGGAAAAATGACAGTCGCCCTTTATGTTTAGTGCGGCGCTAGACGAAGCAATTTGTGAGAACAATCAGCATGCAGGATAAAGGGCGGATTTATCTGAAAGTATGATATTACACACACGCACACACACACACACACACACACACACACACACACACACACACACGACACACACACAACACACAGTCACACACAACCCACAACACACACACACACGACACACACGACCACCACACACACACACGGCACTACACACCCACACACACACACACAACAAACACACACACACACACACACACACACACACACACAAACACACACACACACAAACAAACACCACAACACACACACACCAGCAAACACAGACAACACCCACCACATCCACCACATAATATAAGCATTATAATATTAGAATATATGAATATAGGATATAGGAATATAGGAATAATATAGTAATAATAGTAATAAGAATTTCCCTATTATCTACTCCTGATATATATATAAATTACATTATATCAATAGCCATAGATAAGAATTATTTCCTGCTGAAAACGATAATAATGATGCCGTTTCAAACATTGAAAAATGTTGGTCAAAATTAGGATTTAATAGTTTTAGATTTTACCCTGTGATGGTCCCCAACTCGCAATTTGAGTTTAGCCCATACTTCCGTCGTTCGCGATCTTAGCCTCTTCGCTGAGAACTTTAGCCCTTGTGTCAGACAATCTCTGATGCTGATGGGAGATGTGTACTTAACTACGAACTGATTTGGCCCCGGCGAAGATCGTACACGATACCCTAGCGACATTCGAGCGTGTATTCCCGGCGCAAAAACAAATGTCTAATTTGTGAAAGGACAAATTGATAATCTCAGATGAGTCCCCTGCATATTGCTGGTGCTTGTATGATTGCAGGAACCGTGTTCACCGACGTGATAGCAGGTAGCCGCAATACAGAATTACTCAATCGTAAATACGCCATATGTGACATACGTTTAAGCCTCTGCAGTAACCGGGGGATTCTTGATATTAGTCGTATGATTACTCCCAGTTCTAACATTTCCTAGTTAATATTTTATTCATTATTCTAGTCATGATGGCTTCCCTTCCACGCGGCTATCTTTACGTGTGACGAGGTTCTGTTTATCGTAGCGGCGGTGACAGAAAAGTTTTCTAAAAACTCCGCTCTCGTATGGTAATGCCAGTCGCAGAGTTTAGCATATGGTGCTATTTTCAGCCCTAACTGTACGGTCGTTCTGAAAATGTCACGTCTGGTTCACTCATTGACATTTCCATACGTAAACGATGTCCGCTGTGTCGGAGCGACTGCAGAATGAAGTGGAAGTGGACCTCGATGGCAGCTACTTAAATAAACGACCCATGCAGCGGCCCATTTCTTAGTATATTCATCAATGCCCCTACCCCGCATGTAGCTAAGCTTTTATCAAAATGAAACGAAGCAGCACTGATATATCGTGCCATCAACACCGCCAAATTATTCGCCTACATCAAATATACATGCGCCTATTAGATTCGCCTGCCAGTCTAGACTCTAGATTGCTCGTGATTAGGCTTCGACGCAGCAATGCCATTGTAACCCCCTGGTTGTAAACATATCAGACATACACAATGCAGCCTTCTGACTTTTTAAATAATATCAAGAGCTACTACTACATTATTATCATTTATACATTACTGTATTATTAGCTCTTGACAATATCTATTCTTTAGCGGATAATTAAGATAGTGCCAGAACGCGCGTGTCTTCATTTTAAAATAGACTGTACGTGTGCAGAGCCGTGGGCTGAGCGAATTCATAGGGAGCAAAATTTCATAACTCAACCGTGTAATGACGAGGGACGGGCGCAGCTCGTGATCGACGTCCATAGTGTGGTAGGGGTGGGTCTGAGACAAAGCTTTCACGGATAAGTGACCCAAAAAAATCACGTTAGGGTTATTTACGATTATTAGCTAAGCTCTTTATTTTACTCAGAAATCCAGGGAGGGCAGCTGCCCCCCTTGCGCCGCACAGGCTACGGCCCCTGGTGTGCGTGCGTGCGTGCGTGCATGCGGGCGGGCGGGCGCGTGTGTGTTTATATTCAGTTACAAATTCCAACAGATTTAGTCGTTACAAAGCTTGGATACATATGCTACATACCACAGATTTAAAAATGAACAACGTCATCCACGTCTTATTATCAACGTGCCATATAACAATATTTGGCATAAACATGAATTTAGATTTAATGTATTTTTCTTCGAACATGTAATTTAATAACGTGCGATAAGTATTTCTGTAAAATTCTTTGCTTTTATCGCTCAGTCGAAGCGAAGGAGGAATCAGCAAGTTAGCACATCCTTTCGCCATCACCAGCGTCAGGGCGTTCGTACGCACTGTGTATGCGTGCCATATCTAACACTTTCACTAACGTGTATTGTTGTATCAGGAGTAGATAATAGTAGGAGTAGATAGGAGTAGGAGTAGGAGTAGGTTGTTGTATCAGGAGTAGATAATAGTAGGAGTAGATAGGAGTAGGAGTAGGAGTAGGTCCCTATTATCTACTCCTGGTTGTATATGTGTATGTCGTCGTTATGCACTGCTGGGTATTTCGTCACCAGTGTTTTGGGAATCTTTATCGATGCGACTCACACAGAGCATGGCGACCAATACTACACAGTGTAGATACACCGTGGGGCACCCGGCTGAATTTTACTCGTTACCGCAAAATAATGATCTTTCTTACCGAGCATCATTGTAAAAAATATCGTATGCAAGCCCCGCTCTGTGTTTGGTTTCATAATTGCCGAAGACACGTTAGCACGGTAGACTAATAATAAACAACGGACGATCGTTGACGCGAAATCTGAGACGGTACGGCTGAACACGTTCTATGCGCTCGTTTCATTCTAGCAGCTAATATATACTCGATGATGTACTCCTGAAACTAGCACCGGCACGTCCTAATTGTTCTCCGAGTAGCCCATATGTTAATGATTAGAACTCATGGAATTTTGAATAGACCCGTTAATAATATCATAAGCGATCGAATGAAAACACACTTAATTGTTTTCGAATGAAAACATACAGAGGCTTAGAAATTTATACTGTATCAATAAAACAGTTTAAATTGTAGGCCTATACCTACTATATATGAAAGCTTTTATGCACGTGTCGTAGAGTTCCGTGTGTGGCTGCTACGAAAGCCCAGAAGGCTCATGCGAAATGCGAAATGCGAAATGCGAAATGCGAAATGCGAAATGCGAAATGCGAAATGCGAAAAGCGAAATCTGAAGCAACCAATCAGAGAATGTGTTGGTCTTGACGAATCGCATGACCGGTATTAATTACTACAAAGACAAAGATGGCGGCCATCTCGATTACAAACAATGAGATGTGACGATTAATGGGAAGTCTACTGTACTGTTGTACAACGAATATGCACACCTCGAAAAAAACCTTCGAAGACGGGTAACATATGCTAGTGCTCTTGAATTAAAGATTTTATAACAAGTTTATCCAACGTAAACCCACGATTTCCAATGAATGTGAAGGTGAATTGTTCACCCTCATTGTTTGTAATCGAGATGGCCGCCATCTTTGTCTTTGTAGTAATTAATACCGGCCATGCGATTCGTCAAGCCCAACACATTCTCTGATTGGTTGCTTCAGATTTCGCATTTCGCATTTCGCAGAAAATTGTACTAAGTGGTGGGCCAGTTTTTCGTTTGAATGAAATAATTTGCACTACACATAGAAAAATCCATCTTTCAGGTGTTTTCACCTTAGACCTCGTAATCTTCATCTCGGATTTTGCATTTCGTATTTCGCAGTTCGCAGTTCGGCGGCATGCTTGCCAACACCATTTGAGCACATTATCACGTTCATACATAAGAGCAATTCATAGAGATATAATAAGAATCTTTAAGTCGCGACTGTTCTAGCTGTTGGCACGACTTTATGCGCTTACGGCCCGTATTTTGGGTCTTTTCCTTCAGCGTTAATACGTGGCAGCTGCACGATGTGATACGCATCGATTTGGTCCCCCTCGTAGAATAGCACTATAACTCTTTGAGACAATATCGCCTATATCCTGCCGGAAGTTCTCCTGCTCGTTGTTTCAAACACCGGGGCTATTTTCCAGTCGCGTTATTAGCGAAAAGAGGTTGACACGATTACCTTGACGCCTTTGTGTCAACGAAGCAATCAATTGGGGACGGAATGCATGACTGCGTCACGCGTTATTTTTGTTATGGCGATTACCCATGCGAATGAAGCAGACGTGAAGCAATTACTGGGTCCAGTGTGCCGCGGTGCATTCATAGCAAAGCACCTACCTGGTCACGATCACACACTTACACGTACGCACGTACTCAAACAAGACACGAACTCGGATCTTGGATGACCGGGTCGTCACGTATCACCCGCCACTTGGTTCGCATCCACATAGACTGCTAGCAGTGCTACAGGGGACAGTCAAAACAAGACGCGAATGCTGGAATGTAGCTTTACTGATGGTTGCCCTGACGCTTTCTTCCCCGTTAATATAACGGACCGGCGGTAACAGGACGCACACGCACACACGCACACACACACACACACACACACACACACACACACACAGCCACACCACACACACACACACACACAACACACCATATATATATATATATATATATATATATATATAATACAGCCGACCTCCTTTATCCGGCCAACGTCGGACCAGCCACCCATGCCGATATGGGATTTGGCCGGATATGAGAGTTATGCTCAAACACAGCATTTCTATGCAGTTCAGTCGGGTTTATGCATGTGATAATGTATTTACTCGTTGCTATGATTATTTGTAACAAACTGTCGTGTTTTATGGTTTATATGAATGGAAATGAAATGAAATAAAACAAAGAATTTTACCGGAGGCATAGCGACACGAGCGGACAACACACACAGTCACACACACGCGGCGCAGCACGACGTAACGGTTGGTACATCGCGCGCGAGTTTTGAAAGAGATTTTAGGTGGAAATGAATGAAAAACAGAGAACATACACTGCGAGATCGCGGCCGGTTAATAGAGATTTTCGGATATCGGATGGCCGGATATAGGAGGTCGGACTGTATATATATAATAATATATATATATATATATAATATATATATAGTGTATATAGTGTACATTAATTCCCGATTAAAGATTTGATACCCGTAGTACTTACGAGACGTGTCGCCGCCGTAGGGGGGGGGGGTATTCGCAAGAGGTTTTCCAACAGATAATAGTATATATATATATATATATATATATATATATACAAATAAATATTTGAAGTGAATAGATAACAAGAGTGACAGTCATTTTTGTCTCTTGACTGACAACCTCGCGGTGACGTGACTAGTTTCGCTCACTGGTCACGTGACTCGTAATGAAAACCTAATGGGAAATGTCTTCCAGCAGGTGCGCTAGATCGCACCGTGGCTGTTCGACCGTAAGCTTGTATGGACAGTTAGCATGTTTACTACTACGCCGTCATGGTGCGACGGAGCCTTCCTGTTTAAAAATCCCGTTGAGGGGACAAGATATCGTGACATACCCGAGTAATGACGATGCAATACCCTTCTTACGGTTTCACAAACCCTTTGGGAACACCTGCCCCTCCCCCCCTCCTCTCCCGGGCCCGAAGGCTATAGTCTTGCACGCTGGACGAGAGACTGCGTCAGTGCACTTCATTTATTGAATCTTGATCTATCGCCCCTCGCACAACCAAAACAGCTGGGAGCCCGGTTCGGGGGACCATGCTTAGAGTATTTGATTAGTATCGTTAGCTTCACTCTGGCCCTGTGCCATCGTGACACTTACAATAAGACATTGAGGTACAAAGGTATAATCCTGCATCATTTATAATCCTGCATCATCCTAATTATAATCCAACAAAATTGGTTGCATCCACATAGATGTACGCTATATTCTAGACACGCTGCCTTAATTAGCTGAAACAACAATTAAAGGCTGATTTTTGTTTTTTCATCATTAATTATGTTTTAGTCATTTAATTTCCTCCCGAGATCGAGAAACGATCATGTGCTTAACCTTTTTTCTTGCGCCACTACATCTTCATTCCCCGGGAATGCGCTCTGTTCAACGTTTGCGTTATGCGACTAATCTTTTGTGGAGAAATTTTCAAACTTTAAGGAAACATATACGCCGCTAGGCGCTCATGATACGCAATACGTTTTCGCATCAATTCCATTTTCCACAGAGAAACGAACCGCTATATCAATTTAATGATGCTTCGCGTCTTGTTCGCTATTCAGTGATTGAATCGATAAGATCACGGGTTCATTTCCGATTTGTTGACTCGACTACATGCTAGATTGGCAGTGCACCGAATATCGCAGACTCCAGAATAGCGCATTTGTGTCTGGACGTGATAAGCATTGCTAATACCTTGCTGTATCGCTTATGCTCTAGTTCGCGTTGCGGCGGATTACTCGAGCGAGATCATGCTCACGGGTCATGGCAGTGACAGGCATGCGACAATCACTGTGTGCGCGCGCTAACTGTCACATTGCCTCTGAATCCGCGCGTAGCACGACTGACCGGACAAACATAACGCGCGACGTGAGGTTGCTTAAAAATCCACGATATTTGCTCACTAAAATATTCATGACTAGAGATAACACCCTGTCACGCAATGACAAGTCCCTCATAATAACACAGCGTGTAACTGGTAATTGTTCAATGTCTGCCTCAGCAGCCGACATGTCAGATACGCGGAGTCACGCTGACACCCCAGCTGTCTGTCTGTATTCGTTGTTCTCGGTGATTGTAATTACCATCACATGTATATTTGATGACACATGTTCGATCCAAAATACCTCATATATACTTCATATCTGCCCTAAGCGCGTATGAACTAGTGAAATAGGCATTGTTGTATAGATACGTATAGTACATGTAATACCCGTTGCGGTGTGGGGGGAACACTTGAGGGGATAGGTGACATATAGCCACTTTAAAAAAAATTGATGTTTGTTTTAGAAATTGATTTTGGGTTATAAATACGTCTATTCGTAAACCCATTTTTACTCTCCGTTTGCGAACCCGTTTCCTATTGCATTTGCAAATCCACTCGAGACCAGTTTACGTTTGCCATCGCCCACATTTTCTTCCGCAAGGCGGCGCCTTTGTGATAGCCGGGGGCAGATCTTTCTCATTTACAATTTACCGCCCCCGAAATTTCAGGGGATTTTCTGAACATGCAAGAGGAAGGAGGAGGCGGAGCGAATTGGAGATGAAGATGATAGAAGGAAAGAGAAGAAAATTTAGCAGATGGGAATTGATTGTGCTATATGGAGGGGGAAGCGAAGAGAGAGAATAAGGAGGTGGAAGAGAAAAGAAGACGGAAGAAGAAGTGAAGAATGAAGAGAATGGGATGAAAATAAGAGAATGTGAAAGGTAGGTGATGGAATAAGAACGAAAGGTTGAGGAAAGGACGAGTGAAAACTGTCAGCGGGAACTAAAACAAACAACGTAACAATAAAAAAGATGGTGAGGAGATGGGGATATTAAGAGCAATAGAAATAATACAGCAGACAAAGGACTATGTTAAAATAAAATAAAGTATCACTATGTATATGTCGGTACTGGTAAGGTTGATAAGTTGATCAAATGTTTTTTTTTCATTCGTTAATAACCATACCCCTCCGCATTCACTTTTACTCCTCTTCCTCATATTCCGCCGCCTCAACCTCTTTTTCTTCTCTTATCTTTCTCGCCATGATCACACTCCATCTACCTCCCCTCTTTCTCCTCCTATCCTCACCATCTCTTCACTTTAATTATTTTCTTCTCAATGGCTAATCCTTGTCGACTTCCCCTCATTCTCTCAATCTTGCCTCCCCACATCCACCTTAATTCACTACACCATCCTCTGCCATCTCCCTCTTCTCCTTTCACAATTTCCGTTCTGCCCATTGCACTAACTTTGTAAATCAATCGGAGGCGAAAATACTAAGCGCAAACATTTTAATAAACGCGTGATGTGAATAACGCGTTTTGCAGATGCGTTGGGGCGGCCCAAGTTAGCAAGAAACAAGATCACAATACTTGAGAGAGAGAGAGAGAGAGAGAGAGAGAGAGAGAGAGAGAGAGAGAGAGAGAGAAAGAGAGAGAGATAAAGTAGGAGAGAGAGATGCTTCAACTCTGAAGTTTCTCATGAATTCACCTTTTTAAAACACACTTTCTAAACATTCATAGACAACCTTGAAAACAGCTATTTTTAAAATAAAATATAAAACTGAGTTATTAAGTTGTTTACGCGATGTAAATTTACGAGGCTTACAAGCCAGAAATGCGACATAATAGATGGTGGTTAAATAATTTAATGACAATTAATATTAGATTAAGGAGAGGTGTACTCCACTGAGTTAACAAAAACGGTACCTGGAGCTAAAATAAGAGACCAATGAAGCCTGGTACTAACTAAATAAACTTATGTGAATCCCAAATCCGCTCATGATATTACAGGTAAAATTGTGACAAGGCTGATATTTCAGGCATAGTTCACTGCAAAATAAAACGATGCCTAATGCACATGTATAAGACGGAGCCATCACCACACTACCCTAGCCCCCCCCCCCCACACACACACACACAATACCACACACGCCAACACACACGCGTGTTTTTGGTTTCATAATTCGATTTTTATTTTATGGTTGAATTTATCACATATAACATTCGATTTATCACATATAACATTCGATTTATCACAGATAACATTCGATTTATCACATATAATATTCGATTTATCACATATAACATTTGATTTATCACATATAACATTTGATTTATTGCATATAACATTTGATTTATCGCATATAATATTTGATTATTTAATCATATGTTATATGCAATAAATCGACAATAATTCCCTGTTTTAAATGTTCACATTATTTGATTTTATATCAGAAAAAAAGAATCAAACCATTCGATCCTGGCATCAAACCATTCGGTTTTGAAATCGAATCATTCGATCTGCGAATCGAATCATTCGATCTGCGAATCGAATCATTCGATCTGCGAATCAAATCATTAGATCTGCGAACCGAACCATTCGATTCTGGAATCGAATCATTCGATTCACGGATCGAATGCTTCGATTCACGGATCGAATGCTTCGATTCACGGATCGAATGATTCGATTCACGGATCGAATGCTTCGATTCACGGATCGAATGATTCGATTCACGGATCAAATGCTTCGATTCACGGATCAAATGATTTGATTCACGGATCGAATTCTTCGATTCACGGATCGAATTATTCGATTCACGGATCGAATGATCCGATTCACGGATCGAATTCTTCGATTCACGGATCGAATGCTTCGATTCACGGATCGAATGATTCGATTCGCAGATCGATTCGATTCCAAAACTGAATGGTTTGATGCCAGGGTCTCTGGCCCGACCGCTGACCTTCCCGTCTCTGTTTTGTACATTCCCCCGGACACCGGTTGCGTTCCCGCATCGCCATCACTTCCCTGGCGTGTGGGATTTGCCCGCTTACAATATATTGTGCATTCTGCGGGCCGGCCGGTGAGCACAAGACGCCTCGATCGCTCCCTCCCTCTCTCTCTCCCCCACCCTCCCTCCCTCTCTCTCTCACTCACTTACCAC